>NC_048913.1:8039158-8070493 GCF_011077185.1 Oxyura jamaicensis | reverse complement strand
GGGCGGAAAAAGTCAAGTTTTGTTTTCTTAAAGCCTCCTGTTTTGCTCCGAATTTGGGCATTCGGGCGAGTCCTCGGCTCGGGCTGAGCAACGCAGGGAAAGCAGCAAATCCGAATTCTGGCGGCTCCACGACTCCCCCCACGCACTCTTTCTTTCTTTCTTTCGTTCGTTCTTTCGTTCTTTTCTTTCTTTCTTTCTTTCTTTCTTTCTTTCTTTCTTTCTCTCTTTTTCTTTCTTTCTTTCTCTCTTTCTTTCTCTTTCTTTCTTTCTTTCTTTCTTTCTTTCTTTCTTTCTTTCTTTCTTTCTTTCTTTCTTTCTTTCTTTCTTTCTTTCTTTCTTTCTTTCTTTTCCCTCCTTCCCCTTTTTTGCTCATCACAAATGGGAAATGTACATTTCCCATGCATGAGGAAGGGCTTTTGATGAACTGGCATTTTGTTAAAAAAAAAAAAAAAAAAAAAAAAGAAAAAAAAAAAAAAGTACTGTTGGGAGCCGGGACGGGTTCGCCACAATGGGCGAGTGCTGATGGAAGGGAAAAGGGTGGCTTGGAAACACAGAGGCGATAATCTCCGTCTGCGCTGATAAGCTGCTCCCCGAGGGCTTGCAGGGGGATTTAGGGGATATTTTGCCCGTCCCTTCCCTTTGAGTGGGTGGGCAGAAAGGGTAAAAATAAAATCCCCGCGCCCAGGGGGAGTTCTCCCGGCTCTGGCAGGTGCTAGGGTGCTGGGTTTGCTGGGGGGCTACAGTGCATGCGGGGAGTGGGGATCCCATCGCTCATCAGAGGGTGAATGGGGGGCTTCTGAGCAAGGGGCTTCAGCTGGCACTGGGCACAGAGGCTGCGGCAAGGGGCTCTGCCTCGACGTGCCCCACGTGGAGGGAGCCGAGCCCTCGTTGCTTGGCTGGGCTGGAGAAACCCGGTGGGTTGGGGTTGTTTCGGCGAGGGTTGATTCAGCAAAGCGTGCGAGCACGTGCCCGCTCAGCCAGCCGGCCGCGGCGCCGCTGGGGATCGCGCCCTTGCTGGGGCTGGGCGAGCGGGCGGGCAGCTGCGAGCGCTCCGGAGCCCAAGTGCAAAGCTGGGCCACCGCTGACTCACAGGGCCGCGGGCGAGCGGGCTCCTTCCCTGCCAGCTCAAGCAACCTCTGCCTCTCGCTGGCTTGTCCCAGCCTGGCCAGCGCCGCCGGCACAGCAATCGCACCGACGGGGCGAAGCTGGAGCTTTGGGTCTTATGCATCTCCCTATGTGCCCCGCGCCCCAAAACTGCCGCTCCGCGCACAGCTGGCGTGATTTCTCTGGAAAAATCTGATCTCCGGGCATACGAGGAAGTCTGCTGTCTTTATTTTCCCCTGTGTCACGTCAGCGCTGCCACCCCCGCGCTGGGCACCTCTCCCATCCCCAGGGTGCCCGCGGCTGGCACCAATGTGATCAGGCCCAGGGCTCTGTCCCGGCACCCAGACACCCAACAGCTGAAGTGCTTTCCCCTTTCCCCCTGCGCAGTCCCAGCCCTCTCAGTCTTGGCTTGCCCTGTTTGCTTGAGCAAAAATAAGAGACGAGTGGCCCAGAGCAGTGTTAAATCCCCCTGCAGTGCCAGGACGCAAAGTGGGGACCACCTCTTTCTGGGGCTGGGTTTTGGGTCTAGGCAGTAAAATCAGTATTTCTGAAGGGAAATCGGGGGGGAGGCAGCTTTGCAGGGATATTGATGTTGTTGGCATCAACGTGGAGCGACTGTGGAGTGAGGAGCCAGACGCACTGGTCCTGTAGGCAGGGGAAGAGATGGAAATGCCCCTCGCCCTCATCCTTAAAATCCACGGAGCTGGGCGCAGCGGGGGCCCTGCGCATCACCGCCCACCTAGCTCCCTAAAAAAACACTCCCTCGCCCACCCGAGCCAAAACCCAAGCGCCCAAGGGAGCCAAATCCCGCTGCTCCAGCTGCGCCCTCCCAGCTGGGAGGCTTCAGCTCACCTGGCTTGGGTTTGCTTTTTATTTTATATATATTATTTTGGCTGAAGCAGCGGCGGGGCTACAGCCAGCAGCGGGGGGCTGGAGGGGGGCCCATAGCGGTGCTGTGCTGGGGGGCTGGAGGAGCTCAAGCGGGAGGCAGGGCTCTTCCCGCTGCGGGGAGGTGAAGCACCGTGAGCTGGAGGAGCAGGCTTCTGACACCCCCTGCTCCCAGCGTGGAGCTGAGGGGCCAAAGTTGCCTGGGGTGGGGGGGCTGGCTGCATAAATGCCTTTGGGAACTTCATTCCTGCAGCTGGGGCTGGAATCAGCGCCCAGCTGCTCAGAGCCACCTTTCATCAGCCCCAAAGCGAATTTGCTTCTGGAGCGAGTGGAGAGGAATTAAGCCGAGGGCACTTGAACTCTGAATCAGAGCATCCCTGCCGCGCCATGAGGCAGAGCTAATCCACTTCAGGGTGAATTTGATCGAATGTTTCCTGAGGCCTCCAATGTGTTTAAGCCCCAAGGAGCTTTAAAAGAAGCAGTCACTGAGCTAAAAGGGCTTTGGGGTGTTTTTTTTTTTTTTGCTCCCAGCTCAGGGCACAGAGCTGTCCCCAGAGCTGTTTGCACCTGCGTGCCGGCTCCGCCACCTCACCAGGAGCAGGTTCATCATGCAGGGTGCTGGGCAAAGCCATCGGAACTGACCCTTGGATTTAGAGTCTGAGCTGTTCTCCGTGCCGGTGTGGACATGCTTGTTCGGCAGTTAAATGACTTTAATTTGCTTGGGTCTAATTCACAGCTTTTGTTAGTTTTCCAAAGTCACCTTTCCTGCTTGCTGTGCAAAGAGTAGCCCAAAAGGCAGCACAAAGCCACTTGTCCTTGCAGTGTGCAATGTCAGGGCTTTTGCAGCACGGCCAAGACCATCATCCCAATTTGCCCCCATTTCCGAAAAATCCCAAAGAGCCCAACCCGCGCCGCGTGGCACTGGAGCCATGCGTTGCAGCCCCGGGACGGGCGGCTGGGTCACCCCGACTGCCCGTGCTTGTTTAGGTGTTTTGGTTTAGCTCTTCAAAGCTAGCATTAAATGCGCTCACATTTCCTATTACAGCTTGCACAACAGCTGGGAACAGCTGTCAACATCTGGCAGGCTGCAGCCCTGCCCGCCGGCCACTCCGCACCCCGGTCACCCCATCGCAGAGGCCACGTTCTGCAATCCAAGGCAAACTGGGTCAAACCTCCCGGGCTGGGTGGGTTGGCGACCCTCGAGGCCGTGTGGGGAGACCGGGTCAAGCCCAGAAGCAGCAGGAGCTGAGGCAGGTGCCCGGTGTGAAAAGCATCAGCTCAAAGCAACAAAACACAGGCAAAGTCCATGGGGCAGCAGGGCTGGGCGATGGGAAGGGTTGGGCAATGCCAGCACAGACTTCCCTAGAACCGTCCTCATCACCCCGCGCCAGCAGGAGGGCGCGGTGCGGTTTGTCATCCCATCCGCTGCGGCTTGTCCGTGCCCCCGGGGCTGTGCTTTGCCCCCGGTGGGGCTTTCAGCTTCCTCCCCGTTCCCCGTCCTGATGCAGCACCCCAGTCCCATGGGGTCGGGCGCAGGAGGCGAGCTGAGACACCTGAGCCCTGCACCCCCGTTTCTGGAGATGCTGGCGGCACCTTGACGTCCTCGAGGTCGGGGCTGAACAGCCCGAGCCTTGCAGTGTGCTCCTTGTCCTTAACACGGGGCTGGCAGCGGCCTCATCCTGCTCGGGCTGGTCACAGCACAGGAAAACCAGAGCGCTGCAGTCCGTGGGCTGCGAGACAGACAGATTACCTCGTGGACTGTATAAAAGCAATAATGATTAACACGCTAAGTAAGAGCCGCTACAGCCATATGTGTCATATAATTCATCCCAATTAATGAGCAGCAAGGCTCCAGTCTAATGTTTTTCAGCTTTCCAGCCACTTTCTGTGCGGGGAGGAAAGCTCTCCAAGCAATACCAGCACCGCTTCCAGCCTGTGCCTCTTCACCCACTAGAGAAGACAGAAAGGGCTGAACAGAAGAGAGAATTTTTGTTGTGTACAGAGAAATTCAAGCTAGATTGTTAAAAGCTGGGCGTGGGGAGGAGGTGGGAATGGCCAAGCCGACAGCCAGCGCTGTGCTGCTATCCCCGCTGCATCTAGGGGGGAGAGCCCGTCCCTGGTCTGCTCAAGGACCGAGTCTTGCAAACGCTGGTGTTGCACCTCAGCCTTTCTTCTTTTAGGGCAACTTTTCTGCACAGCCGACAGCTGAGAGAAAAGAGGCTGCAGCTAAAAATAACCGTGCCGTGCTGACGGCGGTGGGTCACTGCAGCACCAAGAGGCGACGCCGTGGCAGGAGGCAGCCGCCCGCCCTTCAACCTCGCACGTCCACGAGCCTGGGTCACGGTGCTGGGTGCTTCCTCCCCCCTGACCTGCTCCTCTTCCTGAAAACACAGATCCATACGTACACCGATATTGATACCGATGTAGAACGCGCTGCTTTCCCTCACCCCGACTGGTTGCAAACCATTCCTGAGCCCCCCCTGCGCAGCCAGGTTGGCAGAAAAAAAAGTGATTTTTTTCCCTGACACCGAGATGAAACAACTCCCATTTGCTGGAGCTCCCTTCTTCTTTGGGAGGTATTTCTGGAGGGAAAAGAGAGCTGCTGTTAATGATAATAATTAATCATTAGCGATAACAACCAAGGGAAGCGCTGAAAAGGTCATCGAGTGACTCCTGTGTCTTAATTTGCAGGGAGGCTCCTTTTTCTTTGATTTCCCAAGAATTCAGTTATTTTTTCACCCCATCCCCTGCAGCGTGGGCAGTGCTGTCGGGCAGCCTGGGGTCTGGCAGGGTTCTGGGTTTGACCACGGTGGTTCCCCCTCCACGGGGCACGGAGGAAGGACATCCCGGCAGGGTTTCACCCGCTCGCTGCCTCGAGGCTGCGTCCCGGAGGCCCCGACCTCGGCCCGAGGCCACCCTGATAGGGGCCGTGCCAGTGGCAGCCGCAGCAGCCCCACAAGTGCTGCAAGGAGACCCTGCGGAAGGAAGCCTGCTCCGTGGAGCCATCCCTAAGGATGCCTCACCTTTCAGGTAGGTTTTAGGGTGCCCATCATCCCTGCAGTCAGTGGTGAGAGATTTGGGGCATGGCAGAGCCAGAAATGCTGATTTTCCAACCCAAATGGTCCAATCGTGCTAATTTTAAGGCATGCTGGCAGCCTGCTAGCTATGGCAGGGGTGGATGGGTGTCACCGCTGTTGCAGAGGGAGCAGCCTTTGCCCACCCACATCCCCACAGTGGGCTTTCCATGGCAGCACCAGCCACAGGGTTGCAGGTAGTCATGGGGAGGGGGGCAGAAAAGGGGCCGGAGGAGGATTCTGGGGCCAGGTCACCAGCATGGGCGAGCTCCTGGGTTTGAAGTGGGGAGGCATCTGGGGATGGAGGGGCTGAGTGAATGTGGTCCCCCCTCTCGTGGGAGGCTGGGAGCATCGTCACTGTTGCCATATTAAGTGCAAGGGCAGGTGCAACCCAACCCTGCTTAGCTTCTCTCTGATGATGCAGGGAGAGCTGCTCTTGCTTCAGACAGAGAAAGGAGAAGGAAAAGAGCATTTGGGGTGCTCCCTGTGATGCCCCCCAGCCTTTACCCTCTGTTTTTCCCTTCCACCATGTGCCCATGCAAAGCTGGAGCCAGGTGAATGTGTTCCAGGTACTTTGGGGAGCATGTGGGGAGCTGCAGCGTGGGCACCCCCATGCACTCTGCAAGCTGCGAAGCACCAGAAAGAAAAGAAGCCCCTCCTGGGGCTCGCAGAGCCTCACAGCTTGTGTGAAAACCCCTCCAGCTACGGGCACGATGGGCTTTGCCCCACATCTCCCTGCTGGACTGGGCCCCACTGGGAAGTGCCCGGTTCCCTGCACTGGGAATACGTTGGAGCAGGCTTGCTGCAGCAATTACTGCCGCACAGGAAGACGAATTAATACCCATTACCTAAATAACTCCCTGAATAATAATTAGTCAGGTATTCTTAGTCTTCAGTGATGAAAAGCTCTTTTGTAGAGGCATGTTTTAAACGTGGCCCCATACATCAAACGTGCCGACTTGAGATTCTGCTAACTCAGAAGAAGGAAAAAGCATCCCCTGGCCCCGGGCGGTGAGAGTCAGCGCTGCCCCGTCCCGGCATGGCAGCTGGCAGCACCGGACTTGCAGGGGAAAAGCAGTGTTGTTGGGCTTTGCATTTCAGTTTTAGGGCCCTGGAGTCTCCCAGGAATATGCAAAAGGGCTGTTTGGGGCGTTCAGGGGTGCTTTGCAAGCAGTGGCCTCATCCTTCCCACCGGGGGGTGGCACCAGGAGCAGGGGGACCCAACAAAGTACTCTGTGGCGTGGCACCGCAGGGAGCTCATCCTGCTGCACAGCGTGGTCCTTTGCCGCCTTGCCGAGCCCTCGCCCCGTGGCTGGGAAACTTTTCCAGGACAGGGCCAAAGGATGTCCCCCATGGGTGACATGGTGACACGATACTAGTGACAGCAGCACCCATGGGTGCTCCCCGCACCCCTCTGGGTCTGCCGCACTCGTCTTGTTCCACCCAGCCAAAGGCTTGGCTCTTCTACGCGCCCGCCGCCTAGGCAGCACCAACAGCCCTGCACTCAGAACTCATTACTCAGCGAGTCCCTGAATCTGGGAGCTGGGTTTCGAAGCTCAAGACTTGACCTGTTCTTATCCAGGATGAGTCTGGGGAGCGGGAGAGGTTACGGCTCCGAACACGGCGCCGCGGCACCGGGAGCAGCACGGGGAGCCACCGGGCAGTGGCGCAGCTCGAGGCACTTGGGATTGTCCCCATGGGCCCACCAGCCCGGGGATTTATGGAAACCTTTATTTACAGTTTATAAAAACCATAAATAAACCTGGGTGAAAGGCTCTGCAGAACCTGTTCATAGCATTACTGGCTGCATTAGGTAGGGAGAGGCAAGCAGTCAGCAAATCCATGCCCTGAGCGCAGACGCGGTGGTTTCTGATGGGTGAGATAACAGCCGGCGCTTTTGCAGCCTCGGGGCCTCTCCTATGGGGGGAAAAGGAACTGGTGGCACTGGGAGGGCACCCGAAAATGCCACCGGGAGCAAGCCTGGGCTCACCGCCAGCAGTGCTTAAGGGGAAGCCAAGGGGAAAGCCGCCCTTGCTGCCAGGAGGTGACGCTTCCCCTCGGCTTGTTTCGGGGACACCCCTGCTGTCTTGCAAACCCTACAGGGGTTTGGAGACACTGTCAGAGGAGCCACCCATTTTGGGGGGCAGTGGGAAGCAGCCCTATAAAATGGGTAGAAAATGGCCCCGAAAAGCCCCTGGTTACCCTTGCTGAGCAGCCGGGAGCTAGCTGGGTCACCGTCCCACTGCTTCTCCCAATTAAAAGAATTAAAGAAAGGAAATTGGAAATATGTCGGGCCCCACTGCACCTCGTCTGGAGCAATTAAAGCAAAAGTTGTAATGAGCAGCTGATTAAACACAAAGGCGGAGGGAAATTCTCTGCTCATTAGATGAAGAAAGCAGTGGTGCGGGACTGGGGCTTGGGGACAGCGTGCCGGCGGGTTCAGCTGCCACTCCCCACGGCCCCAAAAAAGTGGGGATGGTGTGGGATAGCCATGCCATTTGCTATAAATCCCCAAATTTGTTTTTTTTTTCCTGTTGGATTTGGCCAGAATGCAGAGGATGCGGGGAGGCAGCTGCTCAGGGCATCCATCAACCCCGGGGCTTCTCCTTATCGGGGCAGTTTTCAGGCTTAAACTGCCTTATCGAGGCAGTTTTCAGGGTTTAACACTTGTAAGCCAATTGTAAAGGCTCCAATGGAGCCTGAAAGTACCCCCTGGCCAAACCGGCTCTGGTATCTTTCCAGTGATCGAGGTTGGATTTTCATTTCATTTCTCATTCCCAGGGGCTGTAAATGCAGCAGGACCTTTTCAGAGCCCTGAATTTCACCGAAGGGCTGCTGCAAATAGGGCAGCCAAATCCGCCCCAAACTGCACGGATGCGAAATATTCCCCTTACTCTTAATCCCGCATCCCCCAAACCCTCCCTGTGTGTGTGGAACTGGCTCTTTCCCCATTTTCAGGCATTGCTTCCCATGCAGTCCCATGCAATTTTTCCTTTTTTTTTCCCCAAAGCCAGACCCCACGGGAGCAGGACACGAGGGGAAGGTGGGGTTGAGCAGAGCGAAGCCCACGCGCCCCGTGCCCCAGGGCAGGTTTAGCACCAAATGCTTTGCATGGGAGTGGAGAGAAATAGGAAAATGCTGGAAAAGCCAGTGCTTCGCAGCACGTCCCAGCACACCAGAAAACTCGCCCGGGGCTGTGCTCTGGGGACAACCGTGGCGGTGGGGCTGGGGTGCTGAGCCATGGGGGATGCTCAAACCACCCGGGATCATCAGGGAATCTCAGCCATGTGTCGTCAGCGCCGTTGCCGGCTCCAAAAACAGCCCCTTGTAGGGCTCCTGTCAGCTCTTCAGGCCTCTGGTTTTGGGGCTGGGGAGTCACCTGAGTGACTCGGAGGCAATTTTATGCTTTTTCGTATTCTTTTCAGGTTAAATCTCGCTCAGGCAGCAGGAGAAGGACTGGAGCTCACCCAGCGCCTGGGCTGGGGAGGAGCAGCCAAAAAACCCCACGGCAAAAACCTCTCCTGGGCCAACGCGCGCCTCGGCGCAGGCAGGGCAGGGAGGCAGGATGCGGCCCCGGCTCGCCTTCCCCACGGCCGTGCCGCCCAACGAGGCAGCCCCGGGCGGCGAGCCGCAGTGTAATTAACCAGCATGACAGGGCACGGAGGGACCGGGTCGGCTCCAGCCCCGCAAGAGGGATTTTGGCTTTGCACCTGCCCCGGTGCCGGGGGGACAGTTGGGTGCAGTGGGACAGCACCCCCGAGCAGGGACCCCGATGAGCAGCAGCAAGGTGGGAGGGGGCCCCGCTTGGTGGGCTGGGTGCCCTGCGTCACCCCGGGGTGACCCGTGCCACCGGGACGGGCAGGGACGATGCCTCCCAGAGATTTTGGAAGTCGAAGCAAGGTCATCTTCAGAGCGGGAGCCGGGCAGGAGGCGATGCTGGGGCTTGCGGCGTTCCCACGCAGGCGCTTTGATCCCTCACTGAATTTTTAGCCTCCAAAATACCTGTGGCTTTTGAATTATACCCTGAGCCTACCGTTCCCTGCCTTTTTTCTTGCTTTTTCACCCGCTCGCCCAAGCTGCCTGTGGCCTGCTCTCCGAATTCCTCAGCTCCTTTGAGGTTGGCAGCCCTGATATTTTGGGGAAAGCGCTGCCGTGCCCACCACCCACACCCACGGGCAGCCGCCAACCCCCCGCATTGCCCAGGGGCCCCCAAAACAACGGTCGGCATTTGGAGGGGGTGCCAAAAAAGCAAGCCAGTCCCTCGCGGCGTGGGGAAGGCGGACGCTTTCCTGCATCACGCAGCAAGGTCAAACCCCGGCACTGCCCGCCCCAGGGGAGCGAACGCGGCGCAGCTTCGCCCGCGCGGCGCTGCAGGGACCTGCCCTCGCTCCCCGCGGGCTCCAGTCCACCGGGCTCCCACGAAACACGTCGGCAGTCCCGTGCCCGGTGCTGGGCGTCGAATTGCCCCGAGACTGCTGGCTCAGGCCAGGGCTTGTCGCCTCCTGTTGCAATAATGCGGGCCGATTGCCGGCTCCCAGCTGGGCTGGCTCCTGCCCTGCTCTGCTCTGGCAGGCAGGATCTGGCCAGCCACACACACACCGAGCCCAGGGAAGCTCGCGGCACCCTCAGCACCTCTCCTGTCATGCCGGGGAGGTGAAGTGTGTGCCCAGGCCATCCCGTCCCATGGCACACGGTCCCCAGCCACCCCAGCACCTTCCTGGAGGTGTCACAGCATTGCTGCAAGCCGCCCGGTGCTGGTACCACCTGTGGTGTTCGGTGCCTCATTCCCTGAAGCCAGGCACGTCCCTGAGTGAATCCCAAGTCCCCCTCAAGCCTCCTGGGCTGCGCAGCATGGGGTGGCCACCCCTGCCACGATGCAAACTGCCGACGTGCCAGGCTTCTACCAGAGCCACGGCGCCTTCTGTCCCATTTGGGATGGACCCCTGCAGGGTTTTTTGGGGGGAGAGTAAAACCCCCTTACTGTGCCAACAAGCGATATTTGCACCTTTCTCAGCATCAGCAAAATGCTTTGCTGCCAGCATGGCTGCGGCAGGGCCCCGCTGTGCCACCAGGGCAGGAGCGCGGGCGATGCCTTGGTGGGGGCCGCTTGGCACCGGGGGGAGATTCGGGGGTGATGCACCACTGGGACCTGGCGCGGGGATGGGGGGCACGAGTTTCTTCCTCATACCAGGCGTTTCACAACGGCGGAGGGCAGCGGGGCCATGCATGCAGCAGCCTGACGCTGGGCTGATTGGCACCGTCTTGCCTGGCACATGCTCGGGACCAGGCAGCTGCCTCCCCCCTGCGGCTCCCCATCCTCCGATTTCCACCTCAAGGGACACTCCCGAGCAGGGGTTACCCTCCTGGCTTCTTCGTTTGGGTTGATCGTGGCCAGAGGCTGCAGGAAATGCAGGGAACAGACCCTGGATCATACTTACGGCTCAACCAATTGATCTGCTCCACTTTGAGAACTGGTTGAAAATGAAGAACATGAGAAATGTTGTGTTTTCTTTTCTCACACTGCAGAGCCAAGCACGGGGGATGCCGGCTCTGCCCATGCACTCCCTGTGCCCGGTTTCCCCACTCCAGAGGACCTGTCCCTGGCACCGCACCCAAGCGCTGGGGTGCTCCAGCACTGGGCAAATATGAGCCAGGAGAAGAGAGCCACAAAGACCCCATCGATGCCCTCATCACCAATTTGTGTTTACTCACAGCCCAGTCCCCTGTTTCAGCAGGGGAAATTCCCAGGGGGGGTCTTCCTGTGGACCTTTCCCACCTTTTCCAGGCCTCAGCTACAATCCAATGCCACCTCCTGCTGCTGAAAATGCCCACTGGGAGCCAGTGTGGGGCCGGGGCTCGTCCCCCCACCAGGGCCACCCACTGTCCCCAGCTCTTGGCACCTGACTTCATGAGATTTGCACCTGAAGGGGCCCCAAAACGAGCCACACGGACTATTTATATCCCTGGCTGCGGGTGCTAGTGCTGGGCGCCTGCCTGGCTTCAAAGCAGCATTTTTTTAATCTCTCTATTTCTTTTCCAAAAGAAGAAGAAAAAAAAAAAGCCCGTCTATATTTTGCCTTCAGGGGCAAAAGCCCGTGGGACCTGCAGGCCGGCACTTGCAGTGTTTGTGTTGTATTTGTAGCGTCAGGGTGTCCGGGCTGGGCTATACGTCTGTGTTTGCTTTGCGAGGCTGAGCTCCTGCCTACGTGCCCGCCCGGCGCTGCCTCGCTCGGCTGCGCCGCCAGCTCGGGGAGCGCGGTGAAGGGCTCGCTCCCTGTGCCGGTGTGCTGCTTGCCGAGCGGTGCGAGGGTGAGCGAAGCAGGGCAAAGGGGGAACCACCACCCTCAAACCGCGGCTCCTGCAATGCTGGGGGACCAAAACCCCCAAAACAGGTGCTGGGGCTGTAGGAGTAGAAAATCCCAGCAGCTGGAAATAAGCCCCGGCCGCTGTGTGTGAAGCCCCTGAGATGGAAATCGCTCGTCCTGCCGGCCTCGAGCGTGGGCATGGGGCTGCGGGGCCACGCAGCAGCATGGTGCTGCTTTGGCACGTCCCCGTTACGCCGAGCCATTCACTCCTAGCTGCTGGCAATTCCATCTAAGAGCAAAAATAAAGTGAGCAGCTCTGGCTTTATGTGATTTTTCACCAGGGGCTCCTGGTTGGTCCCAAACCACCCCAGGAATGGGCAGAAAGCGGGGCTGGAGGGCTGCAGGTGGGGCTTGGTACCTGCGCCGACAGCTTGAAAATGGGGGAATTTGGGGGAGAAGCATGGAAACCTCCTCCCAGCAGGTCTGCACGGGTTGCCCGCACCGGCCGCGCCGCTTCCCACGGCCACGCTCCCCGTCCCGGCTCCGGCCCCTCCGGGGGCGCCTATTTTCGCAGCCCCCCGCAGCGAAAGCTTTTCTCTCTCTTCCCTTCCCCTGCCCAAGACTTCCTCCGCCTTGCCCCAGCTTCCTGGCCCGCCTGTTTATTCGCTTCCCGCTCCCAAACCCCGGATTTCTTTGTTCGGCCCGTGGTAATTTTCCACCGCCGCCGCGTCCAGCTCCCCCAGCGCGGCGCAGCACCGCGGCCCCGATGCAGCCTCGGCCCCGATGCAGCCGCACTGTAGAAGTGATATCCCACACTTCCCCACCAAAATAATCACGTTGTTCACGTTTTACCCAGTGGTTGCTCCTCTTTCCGCCTTTTTCCAGCTTGAACTGGTTTTCGAAGAGCATCCAGCCTCGGGCTGCCAATGGGTGCTTTGTCCTCATTGCACGGGAAAGTAAATCTGGGAGGACAACCCCAGGGGTTTATAAAATTGGTTCTGCACAAAGGGTGATGGCACTTCCATGCCCCATTTCAGCAGGGTTTTGGCTCTGCTGGCATGGCTAAAAGAGGGGGATTTTACCTTAATATTCACCCCCGGACAACTGGGCCTCTCGTGTTTTGCTCTGTCTGCCCCAAAAGGACCAGACAAGCCAGAGAAGAGCTGGGGGACGTTTGGACTTGAAACCACGGCGGCACCGGAGTTTTGCCATGTGATTCCATACAACAAGGAGCAACTTCCATAGGAATCCAGGGCTTTTCTAAATGAAACATTTTCCTTTTTTCCCCCTGAAACAGCCTTGACTTTCTAAGGACAGGCTTCAAATCCACCAGAAACTGGGCAAAACGTGCTGGGGCGGAAAACAGAGCACCTCTGCCCAGGATCCAGTTGAAAGGATCTGCCTGAAACAAGTTTTCTGAACATTTTGAAAACGTGTAGTTCTGCATCCGCCGGGAATGAATTCATTCTGGGTCTGATGTGCTGGGGAACATCTGTAAGGGCTTCATCTGTGGCCAGGCCACAGGTACCGGTGTTTGGGTGGTATTTCCCCTGGCATGGTGCTGCCAGGGCTGCTGCCGAGCAGATCTGGGGCTCGGCTACCTGAATTTGTTTTCCAGCCTTTGTTCTCCTGGCGGCGTTTTGTGCCCATCCCATCCTGAGCGAGTCCAGGGAGCGGATCTGGCTGCCGAAGCGCCCAACTGGAAAAATCCGTCTTATAAAAATCAGCTGAACCCAGGGACGAGCCTGGGGCTCTGCCACACCGAGGGGAGAGTTCAGCAGAGCCCAGTCTGCCCCAGTGGCCGCTGTCGCAGAGCGGGTCCCAGAGGAAAACCCCGAGGAAGCTGCTCTGGGCCAGGCCGTGCCAGCGGGAGCTGCTCCGGCTTGCCGGGCAGCCAGCAGGGAGAGGCTCCCAGGAGAGATTTATGGTGCCGGTGAGAGGCACAGCGGGCACACAGGGAGGTGGCCGTGTTTGGAAGATGCCTCCTGCTGAAAGTGTCCAGGTGGGGGTTTAAGGGCCTCTTTTTGCACAAGAAAGTTACAGAAATGTAAGAGGCAGGTGTGGTGGATCTGAAGAAAGCATGCAAATACTCAAGGAACCCAAGCACACGCATCTGGCAAAATATCCTATATTCTCCCAAGAGACCAGCACAACTCCAGCTTAATATTTAAAACCCTTCCCGTGGCAAAGCACTTTTTAGCCTTTTTACTAAGGGGACATGGAGCAAAAGGTCCCGGTGGAAGGGGAGCGTGGCTGGAGAGAGGGAAAACGTCCTCCCCCTTCACCTGCCCATCAGCTTCTCAAAGCCCCGTGCGTGGCAGCTCACCAGCAGTGCTAAGGCCAGGACGAAACAACCCCAAACCCTCTGGAGATCTGGGGAATTGAGGTCTGTGGCTGCCAGGGATGAACAAATGATTGAGATTTGGCCACAGGACACCTGCCTGCCCCTCCGGATCCTGGGCAGCAGCCAGGAAAATCCATGGGTACAGTTGGGTGGGCACCAGGGAGGAAATGGGGTGTAAAATTGGGGTAAGAGGTTCTTCCTGCACCAGTCATTGCTTTGTACTGTGGGGACGAGGTGAACGGGGTGATTCGGGCAGGAACTTCCTTCCACTCGACTCAAAGGTTGCATTAAGTCACCACGGCGTGGTTCAGCAGAAGCCGGCACTGGTGCAACCAGCACTGTGTTACCGGTGTTACCCATCCCAGCGCCTCGGACAAGGCAGCAGCGCCGTTTGCTGCTTCTCCTGTTGGGTTCAGTTTCTTTTTTTTTTTTTTTTTTTTTTTTTTTCCAGGAGCCAAACCCACGTCAGGGAGAAAATATTTGGCCGCCGTGCCCAGCAGCCAGCTGTGTTTGCTTAGCAAGGGCTGGGCTGCAGGGCGCAGGTGTGGGTGCCACGGCAGAGGAGATCCTCGGGGGGCCGTCGGCACCACTCACGATCTTGGTCATGGCTCCCGATGGCTCCGAATGGGAAAATCTGAAGGGAAGGGAAAAAAAAAAAAACAAAACAAAACAAAAAAAAAACAAACATGGGATCCAAATGTTGGGGAAGGGGGAAGGTGCCACATCCTCACCCCGCAGAGCATCCCCTCGCTGGGCGCGGCAGAGCCCGTATGTCTGCAGAGCCCTTGTGGCACCAAACGTGGGCCCTCGGAGCATCCTCTGCAGCTCACTGGGTGGCTTCAGAGGGCGTGCTGAGGCTGAGCCAGAAAGCAGGGATGGGCCCAGCTGGGGGTTTGGGCATTCTGGGGAGCCCACCTTCGCCTCACGCCTGCGAGTGGGGCCCGAAGGTGGCAGCAATAAATCGGCATCGTCCCTGCTGCCCCAGGCAGGAGAGGCAGCATCCTCCTGCTTCTAACACCGAGGGCTCACACGGCTGAGCTTGTTGGGAAAGGCCTCTTCCAACGAGGTTTAATCCGAGCAGGATTTCGTCTCGCTTCAGGCATTAACATTTTTCGGATATTATTCTCCACCGTCACCTGACCCAGGGAGACGTTCCAAGGCGTTTTTGATGCCTGCATGTTTTTTTTCCTCTTCCCGGAATAGTGCAGGGCTCAATAACAAAATAAAACACACAAAAGGGGCATTCGCAGGGTCAGGAAAATTCCAGGTCTCCAGAAAGGTGGGAGAAGCGCCGAGCCGCGCCGCCCGCCGCGTGTTTGTTTAACTCAGGAAACGATGGCCGAGAAAGCGCCGGTGCCATTGAAGCCGGGATGTGCATTGTGCCGATTCGGTTCGCCGCTCCGGTTCCCCGCTAAGGGCACTGGGGGGGGGGGGGGGGGAACAAAGTAGCCAGTGCCCCCCGCCGGGCTGCTCTGGCTCGGCCACATCGGCATCAAGCGGCTAAACTGCCTGGGAAATGCCAAACTGGAGCCCGGCGGCGCGAGGAGGAGGAGGCGGCGGTGGGGATGCTCTTCGTCTGCTCCAGCATGAAGTCATTTCCCTGCACCGACCTTCCCAGAAGCCATGGGAGCTAACAGTGTGGTTCACAATAAAATACGGTCATTTTACACATTTTCAGCTGTTTTGCCAGGAATACAGCTTTAGCGGGGCATTTCCTGGGTGCCCAGGCACGGTATTTCCCTGGATCCCCAGGGGAATGTCAGAGCAGGCTGCTGTTCGTCCTCCAGCACTGCACAGAGCGTGGCGCTTTTTGGCCCTCTGCAATATTTTTGGCCTCCTTGAAATACATCTGACCTGAGCACAACTTTAAATGCTAATTTAAAGGCATCACTTTCTCAAGGTGGGGTTTGTCAGAGACACTCCTCGCTCCTGGCAGAGGAAATGCGTGTGAGGGGCAATATTGGTTCAGAAATGGGGAAAAACGCTTTCAAAGTCTTAACTTTGGATTTGGATGCAGCAGCTTTCCTCCAGGGAGGCTAGACAAACCTAATTATGGCACGTACTTATAAACCTCATGCTTAATTACTATTACTGCAAAGAGTGTGTGGATCCCTCAGCAGTAGAAGGAAACCAAAGGCGACAGACGTAGCTCGAGCAGCTTTCTGAGCTAACCCGATGAGGAACGCTGGAGGAAACACGTGGGAAATAAACAACATTTATGAAGCAGGATCCAAAAACATGGCCAAAAGATCACGACGGCCACAAAAAGCAGAGAGAGCTCTGGGGCACAAGATCCTGCACAGCCCCGGGTGGGGGTGCTGGGGCAAGGGGGTGAAGGGGATGCTGCAGCCAGGGCCTGATCCTGCCCACACTGGGACTGGGGCACGGGGGGAGCTGCGGTGGCACATGAAGAACTCCTGCGCGGCAAGCGTGGGCTATCTTTAGGCCAAATATCTTTAGGCTGGTGCTATCTAGCCCTGTGCTGCAAAAATAACCCTCTCCGGGGGCCCCATGCTGCAAAACCCGCTCACGCCGGGGGCCCTGCGGTGCAGAAATTCCCGTCTCCAGCGACCCAGTGCTGCGAGAATGCCTCTCCCTGGGGGCCCCCTGCTGCAAAAGCATCCCTCTCTACAGGGGCTCAGCACTAAAAAAAGTTGCCTGAGCTCCCTGAGGGCGCCCACGGCCAAAATGTGTCTGCTGGGGGACTTCACGCTGCAAAAGTCTCCAGTGAGACCCCAGCTGCTTGTGCAAGGCAAAGGTGGGCGCAGGGGAGCCCTGCGAGGGCCGGGGGGGACTGGCCCCAGCAAAGGCTTTTCTGCACCAGAGGGAGATTTTCAGCTCTCTTCCCAGCATGAAATCTTCCTTTTTTTTTTTCTCTGAAATACCAGCCTGGGGATCAAGTTCTTAGCAGATTAGCTCAGAAGAAATCACACGGGGATAAAAATATGGGTAATGCCCATTTTGCTGCTTTTCATACCGGGGCAGTTACAGGGGCAACGACGAGAGGACAGGCTGAAGCCCCCATCCCCTCACCATCGGGCATGCAACACGGTGCTGCGTCCCCATCTCCAGGTCCTGCCTCTCCAGGAGGGACTGGGGAGGGACTGGAGCTGCCGTGGGCGTTATGGGCATATCACACCACGCGCAGCACCGTGGGATGGGAGCCCTCCCGCAGCATCCAGTGCGCACGGCAAGAGATGAGGCTTTAGCAAATCTCAGACCCCTTTTTGCAAACTTTTCCTTAAACCAAGGCCCCTTTTCTGACAGCTGGGGTCCCTTACTGCAGAGCTGGGACCCATTCTGCACACCTGACGCTCCTTTTTGCAAATGTGGGGCCCCATTCTGCAAACCTGAGACCCCTTTTTGTGAACCTGTCACTGCATTTTGGTAACCTGGGGCTCCTTTGCACAAATCCAGACCCCTTTTGGCTCATCCAAAGTTCCTTTTTGCAAACGGAGACCCGTCTTACAGTCTCTCAGCATCTGGGGAGTAAAGCCCAGGGGATTTTAGTCTTTTCAGAGGTTTCCTGCTTTTCTTTCAGCTCTCGGGAGCCCCTTTGAGCCACTGTTAGTGCTGGGCAGCTCTTCCCCTTTGGCCAGGCATCGCTTTGCAAAGCATTTCTGCTTCCTTCGTGAAAAGCAGGAGGGCTGAAAAGTTTATTGCCTGCAAGTCCTGCACTCAGCAGGGCGTCTCGGCGGCTTTAGCATGAAATATATTCAGTGTGAGGGCTGCAACCAACCCCAGAGGGATGTCTGTAGCGCCCTTGCCTTCCTGGGCTGCAAAGAACAGGTTTGTGGTCCCGTTTTTAAGCGGGACCAAGCGGGACCAAGCACTTGGTGCTGCCTACAGGGGGTTCAGAGGTGTCCTCATCCCCCAGAACCCTCACTGCTGGTGCCCTAAGAGGCTTTTGGCACCCCAGAAAAATCCTGTAGCCCCAAATGCACTTTGTTTTATGTGGCCAAGCTTAAAAAACATAAATCTCTTTTCTGGCTTCACACCATCCATTGGTATTCCCAGGGGTGGTTTGGAGGGCATGAACACTTTCCAGACATTTCCAGGAAGGGGAAAATCTTGTTTCACCCTTAAAACCCACAAAACAGAGCCTGAAAGCTGCGGTAGGGTCTTTGAGGCAGTGTTACGCAGCACAACTGCGATAAAGCCAGGCCAGGGATTTAGGGACACGTGCCCCCGCGCTGGGCACACTGCTGGCCCGGGGGTGTCAGCAGGAAATATTTCAGAGCATCTGTAGTTTGATTTCCCCCTTTAATGAATAGGGAGCCTATTCTTTGCGGGGAGCTGGCAGGGATTAAGCTGGAGGCAGCTCAGCTCCAGGCTCAGCGCTCGCTGCCGAAGCCTGGCCCTCCCCAGGGCGGGGGATACGAAGACAACGTCTCTGTCGGTACAAGGCACCTTGTGATGCCCCAGAATCACCCGTGGTGGCTGGGAGACTTAAAAGCAGGGAAAAATACGTTTTGAACTTTTTCCCCATTTCTGAGCTAGCTGCTTGGCTGAAAAGAGCTGAAAAACCCACAGTGGGTGACAAAAACGTTGAGTATTTTCTTCGCTCCAAGATTGCTCAGAGGAGTTAAACTTTGCTGGGTCCACAGCCAGATGCTCATCTTTGACATAGAGATTTAGCCAAAAATTATCCACATTGATCCCTGCTTATCGGTGCTGGCATCCTGGTATGGTTGCTCTGCCCAAAGCAAGGATCGTCCCTTATTTTTTCCCTGTCTGCTCCATTTGACTCCCATCCTTCCCTACATGTTGGGGCTCTGTTTCCAACCCCTGCTCCTCACCACGGGCTGCAAAAATCACAAACACAGCTTAAATCACCTCGGAGTTCACTTGGGTGTTGGGGTGGACCCAACGCGCTCGACACCTTTGGGGGGTTTTGAGGCTGGGCTTTGCTATTTTTACACTTCTTTCCCACACTGCAAATTCAACATATGGAATTTGTGCCTGTTCAAACGAGGGTTGTCTGGAATGGATGTAGTTGGTGCTTTTTTTTTTTTTTTTTTTTTTAATGTTAGAGCCTGCACATTTCTCCTGCTGGTGCAAAGGGCTGGAAAATACAAAGCGACAGCTCCGCCGGCCGAGCGCCCCGGCAGCCTGTGCCCTGGCCTCCTTCCGACCTGTTGAGCTGAAATAATTTGCAGGGCTTTTGTCAGACGGCTGAAATTACCCGGTTTGTTGTGGTCTTATTGCTACTGAGATATGAAATGCAAAGGAAAGGCAAAGAGAGCTGAAACCGGAGGCAAAACGATGCATTTGGGCTTTCCATATCTCCAGGGCTTGTGTTACCCAGCTTTATAGAGGTGTGGCCTTGTGCAGCCTAGGCTGTGTGCTGGAGCATGTTGGAAATGAGCTGAATTTAGGGCAAGTTTGGATTTTCAGGCAGGCTTGGCACAGCCCCGTGTCACCTGGGCTGTGCTTACCCCTGTCTCCTCTCTGTCAGCCTGCCTCACACGCTTGGGTCTGAGCACCTCACTGCCCCTGCACCGGTCCCTCTCTCCTTTCTCCGGACCAGGGGACCCCAAACTGGCCACATGGAAAGGCTTTGGTGGCACCACACCAAGGGACAAACGCCTCCCCTTGGCTGGCCGTGCTCCTGACACCAAGCAGCATTGGAAATGCCATCTTACTCCCCAAGAAGAGAGCCGTCCCCATGGCCAGAGGAGGAAGCACTGAGCCTGGCTGCAGTTTCAGCCTCTCCTGCCCCCTGCTCCTTGCCCCCGGAGCAGCGAGGCTTGCTCAGCCCCACCACATTCACATTTGTGCTGGGAGAGCGCGGGAACCCCAGGCGGCTTCAAAAGGAAGCAAAATCGCCATTTCAAAGGGAAGGAAGAGGAAGAAGCCAAGTGGTGCACAAATAATCACCCCCAGGGAGAGCAAAGCGGGAGGATGTGAGCCCCGTGGAAGTGGTGGTGGGAATGGGGCTGCTCTCCTCGGACCAGTCGTGCCTGGGACTGTGCCCCTGACCCACCGCGCTCCCGAAGCTCCCGGTGCTGGACATCAGAGCCTGGAAAGCAGGAGCCGGCGTTTGCCATCACGGTCGTTCTGGGAGGGCCAAGCTGCATGCAAATCCAGCGGGAGCTTTGCCTCGGGAGCACCGCAGCTTTGCATGCCCTTGCGTCCCGCATCCAGGAAGCGCTGGGCAGCGCCGCGGGGCCCTTTGGCCCAAGTGATTTTAATATCAGCAGGAAATCTAAGTCGGGGCAGAAAGGCAGCTGGACACGGCTCGGCGCTGGCCAAAGCGAGGAAGCCGAGGGTGGGGGCTCCTGTAACCAGACTGCAGCCTTGCCCTTAATGCCGGGGAACGGCAGTGCTAAGCCCTGGGTCCGGCAGCAGGTTGGCCGTGGCAGAGACGGACGGGGAGCTGCCAGGGAAATACCACGGCCCCCCAGCGTATTAACACAGCCACAGCCAGGGGGGCACGAGCACGCAGGCGGTGGTGTGGCAGGGACCTCGGGAGGACTCCAAGCCATCGGCTGGGGATGGAGGGGGTGGCACGGCCTGTGCTGGGGTCTGCGGTGCCCCCAGCCACGTCCCCGCTCCCTCCCGTGCTGGGGGATGTAAGGGGAACATTGGAGCACCACGGGCACGGCGAAGGCTGGTGCCTTGTAGGGCAGGGCTCACGCCCTACAAGGGAGTGGGATTAGACAGGGGGACTTTTTCACACTGCCCAAAACTTTTTCCCCCACTTCTTCTGTGCTGGAATGGGGGAAAAATAATAATAATAATAATAATAATAAAAAACACACCATGGCATAGTTTTCTCCCAGTGGAAAAGGAAGAGGGCAAAGCAGTTCCAGGACACAAGTCATTCAGTGAAACAACGTGAATTTTTCCACCTTGGCTTTATCACTTCACCTGTTGACAAATATTTGAGCAAAGTGGCCTTTTTTTTGTTTTTCCCAGGGCTTTGCCCAGCTGGAACTGTTACTGGAGGAAGGACAAGCCTGACGCCCCCTCACCACCCTGATGTCCCAAAGTGTGCCAGAGCCTGCATGTGCACATATGGCAGAGCAGAGCTGCATTTCCAGCTAATTACGTCCTCGCCATGCTGATACCGGTGTTAACGACCAGCCTCGGCTGACCTAAGCCCAGCTTACGTCCCAAATCCACTGTTTACCTTCTGTAATTGGAGATAAGAGGCTGAATCCGGATCCGCTCCTGCCAGCCCAGGTGATGCCGAGCCTGGCCCGCTGCCACGTTAAATAACCCGCGTCGATCTCCCCGCACTTGTTTTCCTCGCCCGCTGGCCCAAGCTCCTTCTGAGGGAGCCAGCGGCCGGAGGGGCTGCAGGGGCCTGGGAAAGGCTGTGGGGAGCAGATCCCAGCGGTGGGATTTTGGTGTCTTCGCTGGCGCCAGGCTCTTGGTGCGCAAGCATTTTGGATGCGATGGTGCCCAGAGAACTATTTATTATTTAGATGCATCGGGTTTTACATAGGCAAAAGTGCGGTAGGGGCCAGAGGGGTGTTTTCAGCCAGGTTAGGGAGCTGGCCATGGCTCTGAGCAGCCCCAAATCCCTCCTGCAGCCCCAAATCACCCCAGGTCTGGGCTGGATGCACTCCTGTGCTTGGGGGATGTGTTGTACAGCTCCCTGCTCCACGTAACACCAGGATGGCCAAGCCACATCAAGGAGCCCCTCAAAATGTCCCCCTTCATTCCTCATCCTGTACTTTCGACAGCAGCAGCACTTTGTCTCTGCTCCAGCAATTGCTGGCTTACAGATTTGGGTGATTTTTCCAGCAAAACACCAACTGCAAGCCCCAGGAGCTGCCCAGGAGCTGGGCAAGGAGCTGTGGAGCTGCCAACCCCACACAGCCACATCCTGCACACCTCCAACACCCAGACATGCGCAGCCTTGGGGACCAAGCACTTAGCTGCTTTTATGATGCCTTAAATGACCAAAACTTAGATTTGGTGGCAAACCTGGCTCCTGCAGCCCCAGGAGAGGTGGGGTGGAGGAGCAGCGACCCAGGAGCTCAGCTCTGCTGCCCTGGGTTTGCAGGGACTGGGGTATGCAGCGTGTTATGTGGGACAGGGGGCTCAGGGAGCATCAATTTGCTGCTTTCTGCATGCACGGAGGCTTTCTAGGGACAGTGGCCACCTATCTGCAGGAAAAGCCACAGCTGCAATTGCTCCAGCTGGCACTAGGTGTTCTTAGTTTTCAATCTAGCTTACTACTTCCAGCCTTACCTTTTCCCCCTTGGCTTGCAGTGGACAAAAACCCCAGCATCTCCCATGCCTGGTGTTCATCTTTGGGCCATTTCCCAGCCCCACATAGGGACGTTTGGGGCCCAAATCCCACAGGCACTGCGAGGCATGCGTCACCCTCCTGGCTACCTGTGTGGCTCACCGTGTGCAGGCGCTGCGGGAAGCAAGCGGCCGAGCGCTGAAGCACGCTTGTCCCTGCAGTGTAAATAAATCGAGGGCTATCTTGCTGCAGGGGGTCTATTTTTCCTGCGTTGCCTCCTACTCCTTTGCTTGATTTGGCCGGTGTTTCTGGCTGGGGTAGCAAACCTGGATGGCTGCACCGGTCTCTACTGGCGATAACATCTCTGCTTTTTGAGTGTTAGGGAAAAGAAGAAAAAAAAAAAAAAAAAAAAAAAAAAAAGGAACTTTCTCGGGGGGCGGGCTCCCCAGCAGGCTTAGAGAAGGGCAGAATCCATGCAAGAGGCTCCCAGGCGCCTGCTCCCGGCTGACTGTATGAATGTGAGCAGCTGTGGGGCTGGATATATATATATATATACACACATGTATTTCTTTCAGAGGATGGTCCTCTCCCACTGTGCAAAGGCAAATCAGGGACTCTCATAGCCGAAAACATCATCGGGTCCTACTGGAAACAGGGAAAAGCTTGAAACCTATGTGAAACCCCAGTGGTAGAGAAGCCTCATCAAAAGAGAAGAGCCAAAACTATAATGCAGATAGATGAAGGATTTATTTTATGTAGTTTGCTTTACTTTGTCCTCAATCTGAGCAAAACAATGGGAAATTGAGATGTAGCACCGAGAGCAGGCTGTGCTGGTGGTGGCCAATGCAATACGGTAATGAAAGGGGTGGAAAAACTGGAAACCGGGGCCAGGGATAAGCCAGTAACTTCAGGAAAGCCCAAGGGGAAAGTGAAAAACAAGGGGACAGTGAGCACGCATGGCATTCACTACAGGTACATTTTCTTCCTGGTATCACCACGGCTGCAGTTTTGCCCCAAGATGGGAAAGTGCCTTGCAAAGCCCACGGTGCCCATCTGGGCAAATCCCTGCCAACACACTCACTTGGGCTTGCCGGTGACTCATTGCTCATCGAACTCCATCCCGGACGTTCGTAACCTTTGCTAAGCCACGTTTACTCAGCATTTGTGGAGAAGCACTAAAACCCCTGCCAGGAGCAAGGTGGTGGGAGCCAAATGCAATGTTGGGATGAAGCACCCCCCACCCTGCGCACCCAGATTTGTTGGTACCCTTTATTTTTGTGGGGTTGTGAAGGGTGTGAATAAATTTTAGAGCAGGACCAAGGTTGTCGCATAACTACATTACAGATGGTTGCAGCAGCATCCTTCTAGGGGTTGCTGGGAGAAAAAGTGGAGCTGGTGGTTAATTTTCCAAGAAAATCTATAGGAAATGTGTGCAAAGTACCTGAAGTTGGGCTGGATCAATGGTGAATGACTGCCCCAGCCCCAGTGCATCTCCTGCACTGACCTGGGGGAAGAGATGCTATAGAAGCTGGGAGCCACCTCGCCAGCTCCAGAGGCCCCAGAAAATCAGTATAATCCAGGGTTGGGGTGTTTTGTAGCCTAGGAAGTTTTGCTAATTTGTCTCTATCCCATAAATCTGGGGAAAGCCATCACTGTCAGCACGAGCTGCAGTTAGTTTATGGCCCAGCTGGTGCATGCAGCAATCAGTCAATCAGTCGTTAGAAAACAAACTGACCGTGTATTAACCCTCTTGAAATGTGGAGAAGCAGAGCTTTGGTCTCAGTGCTGAATTACAGCTGTTTCAGAGCGCTCTGACCCAAATCTGGCAGCCAGCCAGGCTAACGGAGAGCCCATTTGTGTGCTCATTCCTCATCAAGCAAGGGCCATGGCGGGATCTCACTGAGTTTTGCACTGGACTAAAGGCCTGGCATGAAGCAATTTTTTTTTTTTTTTTCAATCAGCAGGGACCGGCTTCCTCTAGCTGTAATGCGCACACACAAAAGCAGTTGAAAGTAGCATTGAATCCCTTCCAAAATAGTAAGAGCGAATGCTTTCCTCGATTTATAGTGGATTTACCCTCACTGGCATGTTTAGGTTTCCCAGCAGAAATGCAAGTGCTTTCCAACATAATCTGGATTTGGAGGGTCACGGTTTTCCCTGGGGGTAGAAATTGGCATGGGGTACTCTCTGCCCTGCTCCAATGCCCAGAATGCAGGAGGGTGCCTCGGCTTACAGCCTGGCAAGCGGAGGAGACGGATGGACAGATATTAAGCTGCCCAATATTGGGCTTAAATGAGAGCTGGGATATTGCAAGGGTGGAGGAACACCTGGAGAGGTGAGACTGGTCCAAGGTGAGAGGAGCAACCCATGGTAAGCCCACTGCACACTGCTGTGGGTCAGCCCTGATAGAGAGCTCAGCACCACCCAGAGCAGCTCTATCTGAACCACTTCAGTTTTTCCAGCCCCATCTATTTGCTCATTGTCTTGGTGCCTTTTGGTGGCACAGCTCTTAGGCACGTCAGCATCTACATGGCAGATTTTTACAGTGAGGTTCTCCATGCAGACAGCAATGTCCTGCTAGAATCACAGAATCATTTAGGTTGGAAAAGACCTTTGAGATCACCCAACCACCCACCTAACACTGCAAGACCAGCATTAAACCACATCCCTAAGCACAACTCTTAAATACCTCCAGGGATAGTGACTCCACCACCTCCTGGGCAACCCATTCCAATGCCTAACCACGCTTTCCATGAAGAAATTCTTCCTGATATCCAATCTAAATCGCCCCGGCATGACTTGAGGCTGTTGCCTCGTGTCCTGTCACTTGTCACCTGAGAAAAGAGGCCGAGTAATGCAGCAGCCCCGATAGGTTTGGCTCTGAGCTGCCAGCTGGATTGCTTCCATTGCTGCAGCCACCCCTGCAGGGCATTTGCCACCATCCAGGAGCCAGTACAGAGATAAAGTACTGGTCACTTTTCTCGTTCCACAGCTTCTAGGGCCAGCTGGATGGCTTTCACCTCTGCAAATTGACTTGATTCACCTCCATCGGCAGTTTCTGCAACTCATGTGACTCTACACAGCAGCTTTCCAGTGTTTTCCCACAATCTGACGGGACCCAGCAGGAGCAGGGCATATTGCTTCTTGTTTTCTGGCAACTTAATAGATAGTGGGGCCTCTTTGGCATGGGACGCTTCCCCAGGCAATGCTCTGAGGTCTCTGTCTTCCACAAACACTTCCAGGATTGGGTTTCCTTTTTGCTCACTGGTGGGGACACGGCCCTTATTTTATTAATTGCATCTGTTGGGATGTGACAACTCCCATCTTGATTGTCCTCTGCCTCCACCTGGCTGGAGGCAGGGCCCCCTCCTCCTGATCAGCGCATCCATTACCAGGTGAAATCTTCCTGCCTGTCCCGCAGCTCGGCCGTTGTTTAGCCTTATGAGCAATTACCCAAGCCAGGCTCACAACGCACACCAGTACAAACAGTCTGAAGGCATCTGAGGCACCGAGAGGCTGTTAAAGGCTGTAAAGCCCCATCCAGAGGGACCTGGGCAGGCTGGAGAAATGGCCGCAGGAACCTCCTGAAGTTCCACCAGAAGAAGCTCAAGGGCCTGCATCTGGGAACAACCCCAGCGCCGGGACATGCTGGGGACACCCAGCGGACAGCAGCTTGGCAGGGAAGGACCTGGTGGGCCTGAGGGGCGCACGGGGGATGGAGCCAGGCCCCGTTCAGCAGTGCCCGGTGCCAGGACAAGGGGCGACGGGACAAACCGGAGCCCGGGCGGTCCCAGCCCCTCTGTGCTTCTCTGGGTAGGTGCCAGCCTTTCCTCCCTCCACAAAACGTTCCTCAGAGGAGAAAAGGGGAAAGGTGTAATTGCTAATTTTCTCCACGAGATGGTTCTCAGAGGACTGAAGCAGCAGACCCATAGGATCCAAATACCACATAGGGCTCAAGGCCAATGCTTTCATCATAGCTCTCCCAAAGCAAAACAATGTGATAAACAACACAGCAAATGGCAAACATGGAAAACAGTCATTAACAATTCTGGGGGGTTGTTGCATAGAATCACAGAATACCCCAACTTGGAAGGGACCCACAAGGAACACCAAATCCAGCTCCTGGCTCCACACAGGACCACCCAAAAACCAGACCCTGTGTCTGATGGCATTGTCCAAACGATTCTTGAACTCTGGCAGGCTCGGTGCCGTGACCACGTCCCTGGGGAGCCCGTCCCTGTGTCTGACCACCTCTTGGTGAAGAATCTTTTCCTGATATCCAGCCTGACCCTCTCCTGTCCCAGCTCCATGCCGTTCCCTCAGGTCCTGTCACTGTCACCAGAGAGAAGAGATCAGCACAGCAGGACGATCCCTTCCCTTACCAGCCAGCAATGCCGTGCCTGAAGCACCCCAGTATATAGCCAGCCCTCCTGGCTGCCAGGGCACGCTGCTTGCTCAGATTCAACTTGCCTTTGACCAGAACCATCTGACCAGATTTGACCAGAACCACGCTTTCTGCAGGGCTGATCTCCAGCCTCTCATTCCCCACCTGTACCTGTAGCCAGGGCTGCCCCTTTCCAGGTGCAGAACCCAGCGCATGCTCTTGCTAAACTTCACGTGGATGGTGATTGCCCAGCCCTCTGATTTATCAAGATCTCTCAGTAAGGCCTCTCTAGCCTCAAGGGAATCAACAGCTCCTCCCAGTTTAGTATCATCTGCAAGCTTAGTATGTATGCATTTGAGTGCTAGGTCCAGCTAATGTACTAAAACATCAGAGAGAACTGGACTTAAAACCGAGCCCTCCTTGCCCTTGTATGGCAAGAAAGGGATCCAGCACCGGAACAGAGGAGGAAACGCACACGTCAGCACCCAAAGTAAATACACACCAGCACCACGACGCACAGGAGCCAATCCGGGAACAACTTCCCCAGCCAGGTACAACAGCCCCAAGTGCGATCTGACGCGCTCCGAACAAACCCACTGTGATCGCACACCCTTCGAGCCCCACACTGGGCAACAAACCAGGCGCGTGGGGGTCAGCCCTGGTAGAGAGCTCGGCACCACCCAGGCCACGGCTCTGTTCTCAGTGCAGCGTGGTCACACGCCACGAGCACAGCACCGCACGATCTGCCAGGAAGGGAGTAAACTCCGTCCTGGGCAGGCCCAGCATGTGAGCCCATTGCAAGCTGGTTGCAAGCCCATTGCAAGCCCCTTGCAAGTTTATCAGGAGCCCATTGCACACCTGTTACAAGCTCACTGCAAGCCTGCTGCAAGCTTATTGACAGCCTGTTAGAAGCCCCATTCTAGCCCCTTTCAGGTCCACTGCAAGCCCCTTGCTAGCCCATCGCACCCCCAGCACCAAGGCAAGGGAGGGGGACTGGGAAGCGATGCTCGGAGCCAGGATCAAAGAAACCACGACGTGCGCAGGGAGAGGCTCAGGCCTTCCCCGACCAAATTTCCCAGCCTGGGGTCCCCTCCCTTCTGGTTCAAGTTACTTGGATGCTGTGGGGCCTCGTTGATCCCAGGAAGGAGCCTCACTGCCCAGCCTCCTCAGCACAGCCCCACGCAGGCATCACACCTTCAGGGCCCCACACTGCGGGGCCTTCCCACCCCCTGCCTTCAGCCAGCCCTTTAATCCATCACTTTTGCAGCTGGTTTTCCTTAAACCACTGAAAGCAAAGCTAAGGGCACGGGGGTGAGTGGCAGAGGTGGCTGACGCAGAGCTCTTCCCAGGGTGACTTGAAGCAAAACCTCTCCCTGGATGGCCCAAAACAAGAGACATCCCTGGAAAACATCACCGGCTGGAGGCAACTGGAGGAAGGAGTACCTTTCTGGAGCCTCCAGACTTCAGCTCCATTGGACAGCCGAAGCCTCATTGCTCCTGGGAAGAGCTTTATTTAAAGCCTGGCTCGCGCACAGCCGCAGATGCTTGCAGAGATGCAATTTGGATCGATCTGCAGCGAGGCTGGGTGCTCTTTCCCCAGGTGAGCAGGATCCAGCTGCAAAGCACAGGCGATCGTCCCAGCCCAGGGAGCTGGGAGCATCACAGGGATGTTCAGAAACACCTGGTGGTCGATGAGGATTCGAGCTCTTTGATGGGTTTGCGGTGCCAGAGCCCCCTCAATGCCCACCCTGCTTTCCAGGTGGATGTTCAAAAATCAGGACCAGGGATCTGGCTTCCCGAGACTTGCTGAATTGTTTTGCCTGCAGTCAAAACATCGAGACACTTAGCACGTACTGATAGAAGCCCAAAACATCGAGGAGACACTTAACACTTACTGATAGAGGCATTGCAAGCTCATTGAAGGGCCATTGAAAATCCATTGCAAACCCATTGCAAGCCTGTTGCAAACCCATTGCAAGGGTGGGTTGCTATCAGTTCCCTATACCTCATCCTATTGCATCCAAGCCCCCAGCTCACCAGTCTGCGTCATCTGTTGAATTAACTTTAATTAAACCTTTTATTTTTTTTAACAGCCATGCTGATGCTGTGGGGGATTGGTGCCCCGAGGCACGAGACCCAGCCTTTCTCCCCGCGAGCCTCACCCAGGGGACTGAACCTGCTCAGGGGGCCTGGACCACCGCAGGGCCTTGCCAGGAATTTGTTAAATCCAAAGTAATTTAAAAAAATAAATAAATAAAATAAATAAGGGGGGGGGGGGGGGAGAGGGCAGAGCAGAGGAATTAAGTTGCCTTTTCACAGCCCAGCTGTGCTCCCGCTGCCAGATGCTGGAAAAACGATGGATGCCCAAAAGCCAAAAGAGAAAATAAAATCTCTTCCTTCCGCATCCCGCTTGCAGAGCCCCTGGGCTGGCCAGGGCCTTATCCCATCACTCCCAACCCAGCCGGCTCAGCAGAGCCCACCGACAGCCTCGCTGGGCCTCTCGGCCTCATTAGGGCTCATTAACAAAGCGTCAGTCTCACTGCGGTCACGGGGGCGGCTGTCCCGAGCTGTCAGTGCCCATTAGGAGCCGGGTCCCGTGGGCTGGGAACGGGACGGGGCTGGGAGGATCAAAGGCAACGGGTGTCCGGCTCCAGCCGGGCAGAATAATTTAATAGAGAGGCTTACCCGGCTTTTTTACAAGTTTTTTTTTTCTATTACTTTTTTTTTTTTTTTTTTTTTTTTTTTTCCTCTTTGCTATTACCAGTGTCGATTCTGCCTGTGGAGCCTTTGCTGCAGCCCCTCTGCCAGCCCCTCCATCCTCTCTCCCCACCACTGCAACCCTCTCCTCAGTGCTGCACTTTGGGGAATTCTTGTTCAAGTGCTTTCAGGATAGCGACAAAACATCCAGCTTAAGTACAGGCTCAAACTCTGTTGGGGAAGGCTTATTATTTTTTAGGAAAAAAAATCTGACCATACTGAAATCTCTTCTCAGGTGTATTTTGTCCAGATGGTGCTGGAAGAATCAGGGAGAACGGGGTCACCGGTTCCACAGAGTGAGAAAATCTGTGCCAGGACAGTTTTCTCGGGGTGTTCAGGTACCAGAAATGAAAATCCCTCACTCCTGTAAACCCATCGGTGCTCGTGCTGCTGCGGGGGCCCTCACTGGGGTGTACGGTACGATGCAGCGCCCTGGGAGCAACGCTAAACGTGTCGATGCTAAACGCACCGACGCTGAACGCCCCACTGATGCTGAATGCCCCGGCATGCACAAGGGCACAGAAACGTCCCCAGGAGCACCGGGCCCGCCCTGCCTTGACGTGCCCGAGAAAACTCCCGTTGCACCAGCCAGGTGCAATGTGATTTCTGCCACCTCGCTGCACAGCCCGGCAGCGCATGGGGTCAGACATCGGCCAAAACAAGAGCACCGGCTCCCTTCTGGGGTCAGGACCCCCGTCCCCCCTCCACTGCACGGTCCCACCGCCGTCCTCCGCCACCCCTAATCCTCCTGAACAAAGGGAGCTTCCAAATGAACTGGCACGATTTAAATAAGACCCGGTGGGATCGAAGGAGGCGATGTGGGGGCTTCCAGGCGCTGGGATCCCCAGCCGAAAGGCAGGGCACAAATCCGAGCCGCTCGCTCCGATTTGGGCTGGTGGGTATGCAAGGAGGAGATGGGGCAGTTCTTAAGGCTGGTGAATTAAGGGTGTAATGGCAGGGAGATGAACGCACCCCTCTGAGACAGGCCGACAGGGCCAGACATGGGGTGGTTTGGGACAGACGGACGGATGGACCCGTGTCGGCAGCGCGGGGCTGGAGAGGGGCTGGAGCTGACACCAAGTGGATGGAAGCTGAAATTTCTGCTCGGTGAGAGGAAACAGGAGGCTTGAGGTAAAAACTGGGGGATTGTGAGAAAAGTCCACCACTGGCAACAGCGCTCATGACCCACTTAAACTGTACAAAAAATAAAAAATAAAATAAAATAAAATAAATGCAAGTTTTGGCTGTGCAGAGCCCTGAAGATGAGCTCTCCTCTCCTGCAGCCTGTCCTTGCAGATGTTTCATCCACACATTGGGTTGAACACCCCCAAAAAGGATCTGGGGGGGGATTCTATCACCAGCCGGCCCCGCTGAGCCCCTTCAGTGCCGGCGGTTGCCAAACTCCCCAAAGGCTCCAGAACCCGGGGGGGTTCCGCCTCTTCCAGCCCCCGGCCGGCATCCAGAACAAGCTGGGGACAGAGGCGTAGGCGCGAGGCGAGCTGCGTCACCGGGCGATTTCCTTTGGAAAAATACCTGAATTCATGGCAAAAAATAAAAATAAAACAACCCCCCAGAGGCAGCTCGCAGCTTGCATAACCCGCCCGGCCCCTTTCCTTGCGTCCCTGCCCTGCCCTGGAGCCCTTCCAGCGGTGCCGTGCACTGCCAGGGGGCTTTGCAGGGGGGCGATGCTTTGGGGGTGATGTTGCTCTGGGGATGCTGCTGGCAACCGCTGCGACCCTCTGCCAGGAAGGATTTGGGAGCAATTTGCTCAGAAAAAGGGGTCAGGCAAAATGCAAGCCCTGGGAACGGCGGTGACCCGTGCCACATCCCAGGAGGATGTGAGGGATGGGTGTGAGTCAACCCAAGGGGCTTTGGGACCCCCGTGGCACCAGAGGGCAGAGGCAGAGCCCCCTTACACCCCCCCAGGATGTGAAATCGGGGTCCCGGTGGCACCGTGAGCCCACCCGGGCAGCGCAGGGCCCGCAGGTAGGCGGATGTGAGCCAGCTCCGTCCCCGGGCCTCGCTCCCACCAGGAAATATCCGGCCCCATTGTTCGCGGGGATGCGCCGCGTCCGCGCTTTGTTCCCCGGCGCCCACCCGCTCCTCGTTATCCGCACAAATATTTGTGCCCGCCCGAGCCCACGCGCGGGGCGGCCGGGCCACACCTCACCGAACATCCCCCTCCATCTCCCCCCCCCTCCCCCCCCGAGATTTGGGGCCAAATGCAGCTTTTTTAAATTATTTTATTTTTTATTTTTTATTTTTTAACATCCCCT
>NC_048913.1:7973893-7974158 GCF_011077185.1 Oxyura jamaicensis | reverse complement strand
CGGCGGCGGCGGCGGCGGGAGGGAGGGGCCGGGCCGGGGCCGGGCCGGGGGCGGCGATGGCGCCGCGGCTGCAGCTGGAGAAGGCGGCCTGGCGCTGGACGGAGACGGTGCCGCCCGAGGCGGTGGCGCAGGAGCACATCGAGGCGGCCTACCGCGTCGGGCTGGAGCCCTGCCAGCGCGGCGCCTGCCGGTACGGCCGCGGGGCCCCGGGGCGGGCGGGCGGCCCCGCGCCGCCTCCGGCCTTCCTCCGCCCCCCCCCCGGCCC
>NC_048913.1:7940294-7973793 GCF_011077185.1 Oxyura jamaicensis | reverse complement strand
CCGGGGGGCCGGCCCCCCCCCCCCCCCCCCCAGCCCTCCCGTCCCCTTCCCGGCCGTTCGTGGCAGGGGCCCCCTGCCCTGGGGCTACCCCCGTAGCGCCGGGGGGGTCCCGGTCGTCGCTCCCCGTTCCCCCACCAACCCCCCTCCCCTCCCCCCTCCCCCCCCGGGTGGTGCCGCCCGCCCCGCGCTGACGGCCGGTCCCGGTGCCGGTCCCGCAGGAGGAACTGCCGGGGGAACCCCAACTGCCTGGTGGGCATCGGGGAGCACGTCTGGCTGGGCGAGATCGACGAGAACAGCTTCCACAACATCGACGACCCCAACTGTGAGCGCCGCAAGAAGGTAACGGTGGGGACGGGGGCAGGCGATGCCCCGTGTGTGTCCCCCCCTACCCCCGGGGCCCGGCAGCTCAGGGCGCGGCGAGTGACAAGTGTTGCTTTCTCTCTTACGCTAGAACGCGTTCGTGGGCTTAACGAACCTCGGCGCCACGTGCTACGTGAACACTTTCTTGCAGATGTGGTTTCTCAACTTGGAGCTCCGGCAAGCCCTCTACTTGTGTCCCAGCACCTGCAGCGAGCACACGGCCGGAGAGGGCATCCCCAAAGACAAAGGTCAGTGGGAGCTCGTCGCGGCGGCCTCTCCCTGCTGGGAACGGAGGGTTTGCTCCTTTTTCCCCAAAAACCTTGCGTGGAGGTGTTGGCTTTGGAAGGGCGTTATCGTGCGAGTCGATGGCTGGTGCTACCGCTGCCTGGACGACCTCTGCGCTGCTCTTTTTGAGCCCTTCAGCTTTTAGGAATGAGCCCACCCGGGCCATCCTCTGCCTCAGTTACTCCTCAGTCCGAAGTGATCTGATCTGCCTGAAAACTTGTTTTGGTTTCGTTCTTTGCTGGACTGGTTCCAGCTCAGTGATGGTGCTGGGATGGGAGCGCACGGGCTGGGGCTGGCTGAGCCGTGCTCCGTCCCGCTGAGCGCGAGGGTTTAGGGGCTGGGTGCGACTGAGACTCGTAGCACCTGCACTGCGTCCCCGAGGGGCTCTGGTGCCACACCTGCGTGGTGCAGCGCTGGAGGTGTGCTCTGAGCTGCCCCATTTCTTTGGGTCCTGTTTTGTGGTGCTTAGGAAACGACGTCTCGCTGTTTGGCTTAAAATAAGAAGCTGCTACTCTGTGGTAACGGGCGCGTGTTGCTGAAGCTGCTGACGAGCAGCTCGTGTTCGGCACTGTGGGAAATTTGGCCTGTGCTGGGACTTAGCTGTCATCGCTGACATTAACCGCTTCAAATCCCGTTATAATTTAAAACGGGAAAAAAGTCTAATTTCTAGGCATTAGATTTACCTGTACAAAGAACAAGCAGATCACCTTGAACAGGTATCTCTTCTCTCGAGAATCGGCTGTAACTTGACCAACTTTTTTTTTGTAGACTACGAGCCGCAAACCATTTGTGAGCATCTCCAGTACTTGTTCGCCTTGCTGCAGAACAGCAAGAGGCGATACATCGACCCCTCTGGGTTCGTCAAAGCGCTGGGTTTGGATACGGGACAGCAGCAGGTAGGCCTGAGCTGGGCCTGTAAGTCCCTTCTCTAAAGAAGCGTGAAACCGCCCTTTCGGTGTTTCAGCACCTCTGAGCTGGGACCTGGTGCCCGGCACCAAGGGAGGAGCGGTGCTCAGGGCTCTTCCTGCCCTGCGGGAGGTCAGGAGGAGCCCGGCAGCAAGGGGACCGTTAGCAGGCTGCGGGGGGGGGAGCTGGGGCTGCCGCAAGGCTCACGGACAGGGCCTTCATGGGCTGCTCCTCCCGGGGCTGGGGGGCACCGGGAAGGGCTCTGTGCTGCGCGCTTCGGTGGGGGCCGAGGCCTGGAGGGCCCCTGCGGGAGCAGAAGCTGTTGGCAGTCTGCGGAGCAGAGAAAGCACATTTTGGGAAGGGTGAGGGCCGCAGGCAGCTCCCGCGGGACTGTTGCAGAAGCTGCAGAGGGCTCAGGAGCAGGGCGCTGCTTGGAAATACGCTTTGGGAAGCAAGGGGGGGCAGCTGGAGGAAGTGCGGGAGCGCTGGCCGCGTTTCCTCAGGGTGATAAGCGAGGGGAATGTCGCTCCTTGTTCCTTGGGAAGGAAGCGGTCGTTAGCGGCTGGTGACGTTACAGGACAGCAGCGTGCCCTGCCGGGCTGTGACAATGGTAGGAACTGCAGAGAGGAGCTGCAGGGCAACAGCAGGCAGGGCAGGGAGAGGGGAACGGGGTGGGGTTTGGTGCCAAGGCCGGACGGGAGAAGGAGCGAGGAAAACGGGGCGCTTGGAGGAGAGGGAGGCCCCGACGTGTGGAGAAGATCCCGGGCCTTGCAGGAGGAAGGGGGCAAAGCCACAGAGAAGCTTCTCTTTTTTTTTTTTTTTAATCTAATTTTTTCCTTCTCGCATATGGTGCAAGCAGGGACATGCCGAGGTTTTGAAAAATGAGTGTTAATGGGACAAAACTGTGCGGGAGTGGTAGGCTGGAGGGATTGACTCTCCCACCAGGCTGTGCTGTGGCAGAGGATGATTAATGCTCTGCAAGCTACTTCTGCACGCTCTTTGAGGTGGTGTAGACCTGTTGTCCACAGCTGTGATCAAATGGGGCAGAGGAATGGTTCGTGTCATCACGTCTGAGCGGCAGAAGCCGGTGTCGATGCACCAGGTGGAGTCGTGCAGGGATTTACGCGGTTAACAAGCCGCTGTTTCCCATCCAGAACCCTGCGAGCAGCGGGGCAGAAGTCAAAACCACCCCGAGCTGCTGGCCGGGAGCCAGCTTCGTTCACGCTGTGGTCTCACGCTGGGGGCCTTGTGCTCCTTTTAGGCAAATTCCTCTTTCCTTTAGTTCTCCTGACTGGTCTTTTTCTATTCAGCGCACGCCAAAGTCTCCGTGCAGCCTGTGTGTAATTTGCAGTAAATTAGCAGCGAGGCTGTGATTGCGCTTTGTGCTGTGGCGTATTGTTAACCAGCTTGGCTTTCTGTTCTAGGATGCCCAGGAATTTTCAAAGCTGTTCATGTCACTGCTGGAAGATACTTTATCCAAACAAAAAAATCCAGATGTTCGAAACATCGTACAAAAGCAGTTCTGTGGCGAGTACGCGTATGTCACAGTGTAAGTATGTGGTCTTTGGGAAGAACGTTCCTGTAAATATTTAAACGTTTTAGAAGAATCTGAGGGGACGAGATCTCTAACAGCTGGAGCAGGCAGGTAATCCCCTGAAATGCTGTGCAAGAGGTTTTCAGCTTTTAGGTTTCCCGATTCTGTGTGCCTGTTGTTGTTGCAGTTTGCCAGATGTTTTCAATCCTTTAATGAAAATTTACTAATTAAATGTGCGAGTGAGCTAATGGAACGTTAAGTCCTTCGAGACAGAAAATGGAGTGCTTGGGTGTCATCGTACCCGATTCATTCCTGAGTTCCAGAGCTGTGGATTTCACCTCAAAAATCACCTGATGGAGAAGGGTATATAAGAGTTGTAGGCAGGTGCTCCTTTTCCAGGTAGATGTTATCCTGTGCGCGCCATCTTGCACAGCGTGCTGTAGATGTCTGCACCGTAGCAGCTCTGACTTAGGTTTTCCTCCTAGTTACAGAGCTCAAGGAGTAGTTAGTGGTTGGGGAGTTAATGAATCAGTGAACTTGTCTCATGCATTTTTGTCTTTTTTCTTTTTTTCATCCTAGCTGCAACCAGTGTGGCAGGGAGTCCAAACTTGTGTCTAAATTTTATGAGCTGGAGTTAAACATCCAAGGGCACAAGCAGTTGACAGACTGTATAACAGAGTTTCTCAAGGTACAGACTTGGTTTTTGAGTCCTGCTATTCTTAGCAAGGTGTTTCGATTCCTTTCTTCAATTAACAGCTTCTGAGGTTGGTATTGGACCGACGTGGGCAGCTCAGACAGTTCTCTCAGTGGGATGAATGCAGAAGGAAACGCTTTTCTGTGGACCCAGAAAATTAGGACTGAGTCACGCACTCAGAAGTCAGGGAGCAAGGAGTGGCTCTGAGCAGGAGTGTTGCACATGCGCATGAACAGCTTTAAAAAGCACTTGGAAGTCACGTATTTAGTCAAAATGCTTTCCTGGGAAAGTTGAGAAAAAGCGCCCAAAGCCTGACAAGAAGTCCCGGCATGCTTTGTCATGGATAGCACTGGGAGAATGGCTGCTTTGTGTGTTTTCTATATTGGTGCTCATCTGCATAGCAACAGGAGACATTCCCTGCTCTAAAACGTGCTCTCAAAAATACTCAAAAAAGGACCCGGAATAGCTGCAGGAACAGCTGCGAGTGCTCTTAATTCGACTTGAAAATTTGCCTAGATCTATAGTTGCTGGCGTGTTAAAGGCGCAAGGTGGGGACTCAACTAAAAACATTGAGGGCAGAACTCACCTGAAGTGACCGTACCTGGGCTGCCATCTGGCTGCTGGGCAGCGCCTTCAGTGCTGTGCTCAGCAAGCCAGTTGCTCTGCTCTGAAAAAAGACAGGTCTGTGTCTGCCCATTAAAGGCTGCATGGCTGCTGCGCCGCCGCAGTGACCTTAAGTTTGTCTGGCCCTCCTTCAAATGGAACGGCGGGTGACCTTGTTGAGCACAGCCGTAGTTCTCTGGCCTGATCCTGCCGCTGGGTCTGCACAGACTCCTCTTTTTCCCTGGTGATGTTTGTTTTGCTGAGCAAAGGGGATTGTCGTTCCCAGGTTAGAATGTGGCTGTACATTAACTCGGTCTGCGTGATCTCGTACAAGGGCGATTTGTTTTCTTCTTCCTTAGCCCTAATGGTAGAAACCAGCTCCAGGCACTTTGGTCAAGTGGAGAGCAAACTCGAGGGTCCTGTAAGCAGCCTGAGAACTGGGCGCAGGGCTTGGTGCAGGCTGAAGCGTTCCCTAAAGTGACAGCAGCCTGCCAGGCTGTGCTGGAAAGCACCCCGTTAGCCCAGAGGACTGTGAATTTTTAACCTGGAGATTATTTTGGAAAGCAGCTGGGTAGAGACTGAAATGGTTAAAATAACTTCTACGCAGTCCAGTGGGCAGCTCGGTTGGAGTGGTTGGCTTTTCAGAGGTAACCTGTTCTCAAGATCTTTCTTTCTGCCCCCTGGTCAGGAAGAAAAATTAGAAGGAGACAATCGTTATTTTTGTGAAACTTGTCAGAGTAAGCAGAATGCCACGAGGAAGATCAGGCTGCTGAGTCTTCCGTGCACGCTCAACCTGCAGCTGATGCGCTTCGTGTTCGACAGGTAAGCCTCTCACTGGAGCGCGTGCTGTAAAAGCAGGAGTGCCTTGGGTTGCGTGGAAACTCTTTGGAAAGCCATCTGCTCTGCTCTTTCTGCATTGATTTGAGATACTGAGGATTGAGTGCGTGCATGAGCTTCTCTTGGGATGCTCGGCGGGTTTCGAGGGAAGTAGCTGTGAGATGTGAACTGTTATTGTTGTCCCCTGAACTGAAGCTTGGCCATTTGCCTTCGCGCAGGCAAACCGGCCATAAGAAGAAGCTGAACACCTACATCGGCTTCTCTGAGCTGCTTGACATGGAACCTTTTATGGAGCAAAAGAGTGAGTTGCACGCTGTGTTTGTCAATGGTGTCCACCGCCTCTTGTCAGACAAGAGGAGGTCTTGTCTGAATCCACTTCTTGCTGGGAAGTTACAGTACGGCTTGTGTGAAGCCCTTGTTTCAAGTAACAGCTGCATCCACCTAGCTGCGCAGGTCGTGGAAGCTGCCTAAAGCTGTGTGGGGGTCTTGGAGAGATGGGAGTTCAGGTGCAGTCTTCATGTGCTAAAAAAAATGCAAAGAACTTAGGTACTAAGAAGGAAAATGTGTCTGTTTTCTCCAGAGAGCCAAATAACTTCCATTTCCCTTCCAGGTGGTGTCTATGTGTATGAGCTCAGTGCTGTCCTCATACACAGAGGTGTGAGCGCGTACTCTGGGCACTACATCGCCCACGTGAAGGATCCGCAGACGGGCGAGTGGTACAAGTTTAATGACGAAGACATAGAAAAGATGGAGGGGAAGAAACTGCAGTTGGGGATTGAGGAAGATCTAGGTAAAACCTTTAAGTTGTGAGTGCCCTTTTAAAATAACTCTTTTCACCAAAACCACAGAGGCTGAATATGTGGAGGCCCTGATACTCGTAAAAACAAAAGTACTCCTACGCATGCTGTCACGTCTTAGGAGTAATGTGTGAAACAGCAGTTCTGTTAATTGCAGCCAGATATTCTTCATTTCAGCCCCGTGTGAGTGTTTACGCACACCTCGTGATCATTTCCTCTGCTCTAGTATTCCTCTTGCCTGCCGCATGGCAGATAACACGCTGATAACCCAGGATGCCTATCAGGATGAAACAGGCGAGCTGCCGCTTCCTTGGCCAGCGTGCAGGAGGAGGCTTAGGAGCAGATAACGAGGTTGCTTTCAGTTTCCTTAACATGTTGTTTTCGTTTCCAATGAGGTGTTTTACTTTAGGAGGCAGTAAAGAGTCTTCATAAAAATCTTGATCTAAATAATCTGAAAGCCAAAACTGCCTCTTTAGTTAGCTCTTTTTACTTTTCCTTTGCAGTCTTCTGTTCTACAGTTGCCAGCTTGCCTCATGCTGGTGTTCTGGTTCAGCTAACCCGGGCAGTACAGGGTCTGGGTGTCCCTGTGCTGGCTGAGCCTAGGACCGTGGGTTTCTCAGCCTGCAGTACATAGGAGTGGATCAGTTTTAAATTGACAGCTTAAGTGCTCGGTTTTGCAGTTGCTTAGCGTTCCTCAGCGCACGTCAGTGCAGAACACTTTGTGGTGTCGGGAAAAGGGGAGGTTAATGCCAGAAATCTCACTTAAAATGCAACTAACCCATTCCCAGAAACGCTGACCCACCACGCCACTCGTTCTTTGCTGTGTCTCCAGCACCAATAATTGGACTTTATGACATGTTGCCTTTCTTTAAAGCATCTTTAAATAACAGCTTAATGAAAAAGACACCCTCAAATTTATTTGCTCCCTTAGCGTGTTTTAAAGCCACGTCAGCCCGAGCACACCCTTGAGCAGACATGGGGTGTTAGTCTGCCTTTCCTGTTTCCTCCCATGCACGCATCTGCACGATGCCACTTTATTTTCAGCTCTCTTGCTAGTAAACACCTTCTTGCATTTCATCACGACATGCATAAATGCAGGCTGCCACCAGAGCAGCTTTGTCATCCTGTTAATGTTTGACTACCGCTAGCTTTCAACCAAATCGTGAAGCTGGCTAGACATCTAGTGGTGTAAGGTAGGAAAATAAGCCCTGAGAAGAAATAAAAGGTTCGCAGCCTTTTCTTTCTAACCTCATGAGTTACCCAGAGTATCAAAAATAAGAGGCAAATAAGCTGCTGTGGCCTCGGTCCTGTAAAGGTTTATGCTTAACTGCAAGAACGTAGTCTTGCTGAAACACAAGGCTGCTGGAAGAACGTAAGTAAAGCAAGTTTAGAAACCTCTGCAGGCTGGAAGCCTTAATAGGCTAAGCAGAGTTCTGAAGTGCTGATGTTATTTGCCTACTCCAAGCGAAACTGGGGTTTGAGAGTCGTCCTCTGCGTTACCAACACATGCGACAGCAGGAGAAGGTTGGTAATGTAAAGCAGAGGTCTGCTGTGGGGAGAGTCCTGAGGCCGGGCCATGCAGATGGGAACAATTTGTAAAATATTTGGAGAAACTGCACATAAAGACCGGCTAGGAAGTCCCCTGGATGGTGTGGTGGAAGATGCACATATTTTTTTCCCAGAACTGGAAAAAAATACACTAAAAAAAATCAATATTCCGTTTGTAGTTTGACCTACAGAGCGTTGTTCCTTTTTTATTTTTTATTTTTAAAAAAAGGTTGATTTTTGAAGCTGCAGCTGTATAGAAGTGTGCTTTCCTTGCCTGGCAGTCTGGAAGCAGTCACTCTCTCAACATGAGTTTGCATCATACAGCCAGCTGCTCTGAAATCATTCCCACGGCTGTTTGCTTCATAAAAGCTGCCCAACTGGTCCATGTTTTTTGCATCCATGGTCACACGTGAATAGATTCTCTTCGCTGAGGCTCTGACTTTGTTCTTTGGTGTCAGGACACCAACACTGACGAGGCAGAGGGAAGAAAGGATGTTTTTGCAAAAGCTACTTTTGGCTTGGCAAGGCGAAGCCAGGGAGAGAAGAAAGGCTCTCTGATGGAGAGTGGTTTACAGCAGGGTCCTAATTTAGTCCCTCTGAATCGTCCCGCCTCCAGAAACGCTGGAAGGATTTGGGTCTTGCTGTGGGATAAAAGTTTGGCTGATGCCAAGCCAGCGCCTGCAGAGAGGCCTGGCAGGGCGCAGCACGCGGGGAGTGGGAAGCCGGCTAGGTGGCAAACTCGGCCCGTTGAAGGAGTCAGTAAGGCAGCTCGTGTGCTTATGGTGTTTTCCCTTGCTTACCGCAGCGGAGCCTTCTAAATCTCAGACCCGCAAACCGAAGTGTGGGAAAGGGACTCACTGCTCACGCAATGCCTACATGCTGGTGTACAGGCTGCAGACCCGGGAGAAGTCCCTGACAGTCGAAGTACCAGGTAAGGGAGCTTTGACTCTCCTGGCCTCTCCATCTCTTCTCACGATGCTCTGAGACGGCCGGGAATCGGGGCTCTGCTCAAAGCACCTTTTGCTGCCTGGCAGGTCCAAAGGCGCCGTATGGCAACGTGGTGGCAGGACCTGGGTCACGCGCAGCCAAACCCTTGGACTTCCCCAGCACTTGAAATAATATTAACCTGATAACATCATCTCTGTGCCTGTTCAGGGCACCTGACCAGCAAGAGCAGATGGGAAGGGGGATAGGAAGAGAGAATCCCGCTGGGAGCTAACATCTGCAGCATGTCCCGCTGCCGGGGCGGGGGTGTTGGCGTTTGCTGGATCCCACCGGAGCCGCTCGGGTTCCCAAAGGCGAAGGAGAACAGCGTGGTTAAATGTCATTGGCAGTGCACGTACTGTGCTGCAGGTGAATAATCCTGACACATGTCAGGTTTCTTCTACAAGTGCTTAATCTCTGCCGTATCGAGAATAAACGGCATAAAAATGAGAGGATGCAAGCCCTTAACAAGAGTTTTGTACTAGCACGTTCGTGTCTTGCTTTAGAAGTGCTGGGGGTGGCAGAAATCCCTGTAGGTTTGGCCTGTGGATTTAATGATGCTCAGCACTCGCATCTACTTGGTTCAAAATATTAATTAGGGCTCTGGTGCTGACGGGGGACGGAGGTGGGTTCCACCTTCTTCCCTTTTCTGTCAAGCAGGGGCGAGAGCTGTTGGTTACCCTTTGGACCTGAGCTGTTTGTCAGCGATGGGTGTCGTTCAGGTTATCTGGATGCAAAGGGTGGTGGCAGGGGTGAATTGTATAGCTTTCTCCAACGCACAAGGACCCCCTAAACACAGCATCAAACCTTTTCCAGCCCCCCACCTCAAAAGCCCACCCTCTGAGCCATGCAGCTCTGGGAAATGGTGCTAATTCATGCCTCGAATCTGTCTTTTCAGTCTCTTTGCTGAGCTCTCTTATGCTCCGTTGCCTCCTACCCCTCTGCCCAAAACAATACTCGGCAAAGTTTCTCCACCCAGCTTCAAATTCCTGAGCAGCCCTGCGGTTGCCTTTGTTTCACATGGAAGCGTGCCAGGTACACAGAGCAAAGGGCAGCAGGCAAGCCAGCGGTTTTGGGGAGGCTTCATGTAACTGCAAATTTGTGGCATTTTGCTTTGATGCTGTTAAAAAACGGCCTTCCAGGTCAGTGGAGAAATGTAACTTGGCGCCCTAGCCCGTGACCAGGAGGGTGAATGGGTCAGGCTGTTTTTTTTTTAATACTGTATGTTCTCCCAAGGTGGGTACTGGGCTCCCTGGCTGCACAGGCGTTAACCTTTCTGAAATATTTTAGCTCTTCAAAATATTGTTAAATAGGAAAAGGCTTGAGATAAGCAGCGGTGCTTTACCCCTCTCTTACACCAGCACCGCAAGGGAAGTGTTTTATCTTTTTCCACGCCAAGTTTTTTTCCGATGGTGACAGCACAAATTCCTATTGCGCTCACCTTCCTGTCAACAGGAGGATCTGCCCCAGCTTATTCATGAGGGCTCTGTGCCCTTGGGCTCAAAACGCGCTTGGTCCTTCTCGTCGAGGTCATGCGTTCCTGTGGGACTGCGCGCTGGGACCCGCGTGGCGGCCACAGGTGTACCCGTGGTGTGCGAGGCCCTCGTTTCTGCCCTGAGAACCAGAGCTCCTTGGCAAAGCAAGGAGCTGCTCTCGGTGGGAGGCGGAGAAGTGGCTGGAGCGAGAGGAATAGCAGGGAGGGACTGAGGCAGGCAGCGAGGCGTCCTGCTGCGCTCCAGCTCTGCAGCCTCTTGCCAAGCCCCGTTGCACTTCACACGACTGCCAGCGCTCGGCGTAGGCTTATTAGCAAGCAGGGGATTTCTCTAATGCAGCAAGCATCGCTCCCCCCCCCCCACGGCCCCGAGTAAATTATTTTCTTGGGTGCCGCTGTATCCCGCAGGACAGTTGTGTTTAATCATCTACTGCCATAAACACTGGGGAGAGCGATACCCGTGCGTTTGGCTTTCAGAAAGACCTCGTGTGTTGGTAGCTGTGGGGGGGAACCTTTAGGTTTGCTTGTTATCCCCAGATAACCGACCACAGGGATAATCACCATAATTGGCATTTTTCCTTCAGGTGACTGGTGGGTTTTGCTTTTTTCCTTTCCCGGCAGCTTTCCTGCAGGAGCTGGTGGAGCGCGATAACTGCAAGTTTGAGGAGTGGTGCAACGAAATGGCCGAGATGCGCAAACAGAGTGTGGCCAGAGGCAAAATCAAGCATGAAGAGGTGAAGGAGCTCTACCAAAGGTTACCTGCTGAAGCTGGTCTGTAAGATATTGTGGTAGTATTTTGTAGTAGACCATTGTTAAGATTAGTAATGTTTTGTAACTAACCCGCAACGTGGTTCTGTGGCCAGCATGCTTCACTGGAAGGCATTAGCTGTAGCCCTCTCTGAGGAAGAAAGCAATTGCTGTCTGTTGTTGCTGTATGCATACTTAGGATTTGCTTTCCCTCTCTTGTTTATCTGCCTTAACCTATTTTTCTCCTTTTTTGCTCATTTTAATGGCCTCTGGCATTAATTCCCTCTTGCTCCTTCCCCATCAGTCAGTCCCCTGTATGCTTCCATGCATTGTGACCGTTTTCTTCTGCCCAGTGAGCAGCTCATCTCGTTAGAGCTTAGTAGCATCGAGGCAGAATAACTGCCCTGTCTCAAATTGCTAGCTCACATCAAGTTTTGGTGCTGTTGGTCTAAATTAATCAGCAGGTAACTGAGTACAAGAATGCTTGGCCTCCAGCAGAAAATGATTTGAATCATCCTTGCTGAGGCTTCGAAGCCCCATGTCTAAGCTTCACAATCCATGTGATGAGTGACTGAGGTTAATCCTTTCCTACTACTCCTTGTGTCTTGTTGCTTTAACGTGTCTGAGCACTAGGATTTTTATCCCCCTGCTGCCTCTCTCCTGTCTTTCTCTGAGCAAGCATACATGAGCTTGCTCTGTCGGTCCAGCCTGGGGAATCTCCCTCCCTCCGCTCTGCGCATCTCCTAAAAACTCCCCCAAACTGTAAGGAATTTAAAATGTTTGTGTGGCCTGTTAGACAATTTGATATTTAGCTTTCAATATCTTTTACTCACTTCTCAGAAATGAGGGTCCAGAGCTCAGAACCAGCAGCAAGATTTAAGTGGTTGAACAGCAGACTATTGCTGAGAACATAAACATCTCACGAGCCTTCCCGCGCCGAGAGAGCTCGGCTCCCGTAAATGTCTGCCTCTTCAATTTATGAACCCAGCTTTGAGAACATGGGCGCTTAACTCACGAATGGGAGGGTGTCACAGCTCGGCTTGCCGAGTCCCTGCAAGTCTGAGGGGTGTTAAAATGTCACCGTTAAATCAAAGCTGCGGTGGATGGTTGTGGTGGAGATATGAATCTGCCGTGAGTCACCATTAAAAAGGAGCAGCAAGCGCAATCCTGGTGCGTTTTTATCCCCTTTAGCAGAAACAAAGTAGTTTGCTTTTGACATTCCTAACACGATAAAGGAATAAATCTCAGAAAGATGTTTTTACAAGTGCAGGTGCAGACAGACCCCAGCTCCTCTGCCCCTGTTTGTAGGTGGCAGGGCCTGAAGCACTGCCCTGGGGGCACCCGCTGCCCACCCTTGCTGCCGGGCACATCCTGGGCATAGCAGCTTGCTAGCACAGCTTGGAAGCAGCGTTATCCCAGAGCTGCTGCACGTCTCGTCCCTCAGGAGCTCGGGACTCTCTACAGCTGTGCAGACACATTTTCTGCCAGCTTTGTAGAGCCTGCCCCAGAAAAAAAAAAAAGGCGTACTTTCTGGGGAAGGCAGCTTTCATCCCGAACTAGCAAACCGTTTCTGACAGCCTTGCAGTTCTCTGGAGGTCATGGCTGTGGAACTCTGACGGTGTTGCGTAAGATGAAAATACTGCTGATTTATCCTGCAGAGGAGAGGGTTTGACACCAGGCCTTGTGAAGATCCAGTGCAAGTTTTAGGACAAAGTATTTTGCTGTAGCTTCTCTGTTGCTCCTTTGTATGAAACATGTTTTTGTGCTCATTTGATAAATGTAACTAACATTACTCTTCCCCTCGGTTTCAGAACTGTCCTCCTCACGTCAGCAGTATGTGTTTAATTTCCTGCCTATCCTGCTAATTTCCCAGTCATCTCGCAGAAGCTGCAGCATTTGTTTTGCTGGCGTTGGCTGGGCTCGATGTGCAAAAAGAAAGCTGCTTTGTTCTCACACCCGTGTTCGTTGCTCAGTGTGTCATTATGAACCTATCTAGGAACTCAGATTGCCATTAATGGAAATGGGCAAAAGCACTGAGATGAGCCGCTTTGCCGTGGCTGCATTTCCATTTAATCCTCAGCAAGCAGCTTCAAAATGCACAACTCTCTTTAAACATTGTCGTGCTTGTTCTTCGGATGTGTGCATCATTTCAGGGCCTTAGTATGAAGATATGGGGATTTCATACAGAGCCATTTCGCTGCTCATACTGATCTGACCTGCTTCTGAACCCAGGCTTTGTGTGATGTGCTTCACCTTCGACAAACAAGGGCGAGCCTGCTGCTCTGTTTCAAAAAAATAAAAAAAAAAAAATCACACTTGCACTAAAACATTTGAGCGAGCGAGTTAGTATTTGCACTGTAAATTTCACAGTGCTTCAGTCTCTCTCACCCGGAGTTGTAAGTGTGTCCCAGAATAACACTGAAATTTTGGGCACTGTGGGGAAGAGATGAACGCTGACCTCATCTCTTTGCTGTGGTTGTCTTTTATTTTTAAATCTACCCCAATGAGCTCACTCGGTTGTGGAAAGAGCCTTTAATGTGTGATCGCAATTTAAATATTATGCTTGCCCCTCAACGGATATTAGGAAGACCTTGCCTTTTCCTGGACTGCTCTGCAACGAGCCCCTAAAGGCTTCGCAGTCTGAAAATGCTCCCTCTGCTGCTCTGAGTGCCCCACTGTCGATGGTTTGAGTTCCCAGTGACCGGTTGTTCACGGATCCAGTTCCACGTAGCTTCTGCCACAAGATGCCCAGCTATACGTCCGCAGTGCCGGGATGAGAGCTGGACAGGGGAGCTGTGTCAGATGTTTGAAAACTTGTATTGCGGGGATTTAATCAACGGTGATGGCCTGTTAATTTTTAAAAGTACCGTTGAAATCAGAGTAATTATAAAATACCATCTGCCGTATCACAAACTCGCTGACGCGTATGGGCTTGTTTCTCTTCGTGTTTTTCCCTCTCAGGTTCCCCATACGACTTCATCTCTCTTGAGTGGCTGCAGAAATGGCTGGATGAGTCTACTCCTCCGAAACCTATAGATAACACAGCCTGCCTGTGCTCGCATGGGAAACTCCACCCTGACAAAATCTGTATTATGAAGAGGATATCAGAGTACGTGGCTGACTTCTTCTACAGGAGATACGGAGGAGGACCCCGGCTGAATGGTAAGGTGGCAGACAAAGCCCCCTCTCCGAGTCCCACCTTGTGTGCTGAACGCACGTTAGAGCCCTGTTCTGATCCCAGCCCCTCGTTGGGTCATCCTTTATTAACACAACTTTATTTCTGCACATAGCTTTTGTGCTGCGCTGCTATCTCTGGGCGCTTTGTTTCATTTAAATCACTTAACTACATTAGCATTCAAACAAACACAGTTAGTCTGATTGCAGGTTCTGCTTCAGACCTGAATTCTGCTCTGTCTAGAAAGAGCTGTGCACAGAGTAATTTCTAAGAAAGCAATGGTGCACCTAGGTTCAAAAAAACCCCTACCACCACCTTAGCGTTTGGAGGGGTTTATGAGGTTGGCTGTATGAAATAGCACAACTTGCACATGCAACCCCCAGGCTCTTCAAAACAATTCTCCATGCCTGCAGCACCTGCAGATCCTGCGTGGGCAGTGTTTTGTGTAGCGCGCGGATCTGTGCTGCCTCTTGCCAGCAGCCTGCACTCTGGAGCAGCGTGGATGTGCGCCGGCCAAGGAAGTCATTCACGCTCTTTCCCCTCTAGCCTGTCCCAAGCTGCCTCATTTGACAGAAGCACACACCTGTTGCTGAACATGTTTGTGTTGCACACATCTGCAGTGCGTGTGATTTTTGGGGTAAGCCCTTGACCAGGCATCCCTTAATCAAGCCCCAGGCTTGCTTCCTTTTATAAAGGGGCTCAGTAACTCCCACTGAGACCAAATTAGCTCAGCTCCTGCTAGGCCCTTACAGGGAAGAAACGCAACCAGCAGAAACTACTGCGATGCAGGCAGCCTTTGTAAAAGCAGGACAACCTTTATCAGTCAACTGGAAGGTCTCCTGCAGGTTTCTTTGTTGGGTATGACGGAGAGGGAAGGATCGTGCACCAGATGATCCCTCTGGCTCCTCTTGCTCTCGCGTGGAAATGTAAGCCCAGCCACAGGGCTTGCACTCCTGCTAGTCCAGCGTAGCTTTGCAGGAGGCTTTGTTCTGGGTTTAGCTGGCTAAGTGCCATGCGGCCGCATGCAGGAGCTCCCCAGGCTGAGTGACAGGGCTCCCCTCTCATCCCAGCGTACAGGAAGCAGGGATGGCCACCAGTGGCGTTTTGAAGATGTCTGTACCGCATCTTCCTGCCACGGAAGAGCAGCAACCCGGCGGCTTTGGCACATGCCTCAACTGTCCTGCCTTTTGACTCCTGGGTCTGTGTTGGTGTGAGCTCGCTCGCAGCTGTGGCTGCAAACTGTTGACAGCAGCTTTGCAGAGCTGTGAAGCTAGCGGAACAGATCACACCTCATCTGAAGCGTTTTATGCTTATTAAACTTCCAGCGGGGCCCGAGCTGGCAGTTACCCCAGGGACCTCATTTACATGTGAAATCTGAGGTCGTGAGACCGATAGTTGGTGCGCACCTTACACCTGTCTAGGCACTTCTGAACAGCGGTGCTTGAACCAGCGAGATGCTCAGCAGCGTGTGCTGGAGTAATTACAATTCTTTTTTCCCCCTCCCCAGTCAAAGCACTTTGCAAGGACTGCGTGGTAGAAAGGTGCCGAATCCTGCGACTGAAGAACCAATTAAACGAAGACTACAAAACCGTTACGAACCTGCTGAAGATAACAGTGAAGGGGTACGTAAGTCCTGGTGCTTTCAAACATTGTCAGAGATCTCTTGGCAGTGCTAACAAGGTTTAAATAGCTTTTTCCCAAAGATTTTACCGTTTGGTCTCTGAAGGAGAACAGAGTTGTGATTTGTGTTGCCAATGCTGTTCTCTCTCTGCAGGAATGACGGGTTTTGGGTTGGAAAGGCATCCTTGCGGAGCTGGCGTCAGTTGGCTCTGGAGCAATTAAATGAGCAAGACGAAGACGCAGAGCACAGTAACGGAAAAATGAATGGAAATGCACAAAACAAAGGTAGTTCTGCTGCTGTAGAGCTCCACCAGCTCTGACTGATACCTCCTAACAAAAGACACGTCAGGTGTTCTGGCGTGTGCTGTTTTGCTTCCCTTGTATGAATAGGGAGGGAAGGCACTTCAGGTGGTTTGATATAACGCAGTCTTAATTTAAGGAGCTTTTTATTTGATAAGCTTCAGAACTGCTGGGTGATCTTCATACAGAGAGAAGAAGATGAGGTAATAAGTAGTTTTACAGAGCTGCGTAGAATTACCGCCCCAGACACATGATCTTTTCATCTACTTTTATCTGAATGAGAGCGCGCAGGGAAGGAAGAAACAGGAAAATTATCTTGGGGAAGGAATGGAGATGTTTATTGCAAAGGCCTATGGATGAAACAGCACAGCTGGTAAAGCAGCACTGGCAAAACACAGCCTAGGAAAAAAAAATCATGAATTGGATTCTCTTCTATGCCTGTATCATATGTTTGTGAGAACGTATGGGGTTTTTTATTTGCCTTCTCTTCTCAAACCTTTGGAAAATTGATTTTATCGAGCTTTTTGTTTCTTAACTGAGATCAAGAAGCTTATTTGAATGAAAGTGGAGATGATCAGCTAATTGCATTGATCCTGGGTTTGAAGGCTCAGAACACCCGATACCGCAGCCCTCGTGATACCTCTGGGCTGGCGCTGCAGATGGAGCTGGTGGCATCCATTGAGAAAAGGGCACGTCTCTGCATCAGCAGCTGAGTTACTGTCCCACACGCGATTCCTCGGGGGTCACCTTGGTTTCAAAGCAGGCTGCACCTCCCAGAAAGTACATTTTAACTGCTCACGAGCCAGCTTGCTCGGTAGCTGGCTTGTTGCAAACTGTGACTAACAGTATTGTGTTGGTAATGCTCCTGTTCGATGGGTAGTGCCTCTGCCTATAGAGCTGCAGTTCTGAACTATCATTTGTAAATGTTTGTCCTGGCTGTGGGAGCACGAGCACAGGGCAGCTCGCTGACAGCCTGGCTGCAGTTGCGGGCTCACGTGCCAGAGCAGCAGCGTGCTCTCGGTGGCGCAGCCTGCCCGTCGCTGCTCACACCAGGGGAGTGAGCTCTGCTCTCACACCCGCTGCTGGAAGTGCCCCCGTTGAAAACGTAGAAATCAGCTCTGCTAGCTGGATCATCGTTAATTACGGCTAATGATGAGCAGGTTGTTTAATTCTCTGCCGAATAGCTAATGGCAGGGCGCAGCGCTGGCTCTCCCTTGTCTCATCAGGCACGTGCGGCTCCGGCTCGTGGCTGGCATCGCTTGGTCCCGGGCGCTGTGCAGTGAGGGAGAAGCTCAGGCTCGCCCCCAGGTTTTCCCACCAGCTTTTCCAAGCCACGCAGGTCTGGGCTCATTCATGTGATTCCCTCCCAAAGCTACAAAGGGAGCATCTGGTTTAGATTAGTATCCTCAAGGCAATGAGCTGACTAATATTTTGCCAGGAAGGTTTCTGCTCGCTCTGCTCTCACCTAGAGGTTTTGGTTAACTCTGATCTGAGATCTTTGGGAGCAGCGAACCCCTGTGGTGCTTTAGCCGGAACAAATGCATCCTTTGTAATCTCACAAAGGATGGTGTTGTGCTCCACACACTTCAAAGCACTCCTACGTGTAATCCAGCCTGGCCTCTGGGCAAGCAGGCCATGCATTGAGGATAACTGTGCCTCCCCTGGGTTAAGAGTTTTGCTGTGATTTGAAGGGAAACCAGGCTTCGGTCCCCCAAAGATTTTGCTTTTCCTTCAGAGAGGAAATCTGTGATCTTTTTTTTTTTTTTTTAATAGACGAATCGAATGAAGAGAAGAGAGAGGAGGAAGAAGAGTTAAATTTTAATGAAGACATTGTTTGCCCACATGGTAAGTCTCTGCGGGGGATGGAGCTGAACATGTCTGTTGTCGCCCACTGCTCAAGACATTAACCTTGTAGCCTTCGCTGCAGCTAAGACCAGCATAAGTAGTTACTGAAGAAGTGTACTTTATTCTCCTTTTCTGGTCTTTCTTGATATTAAAAACTTTGAGCTTTTGTATGTAATGGCACTACCGTGGTACAGTCCACCGAATCCTGTAAGTAGCGGAAAGGGTGTGAATAAGCACAGCCAGGCTGCAGGAGGTGGCTTCTCTTCCTCTCGCTAACGAAGCGACGTGATGGAGTGGGGGTGGCACCAAAGGTTTGCAGCCACGTTAAAGCTCTGAAAGTCTTAGGATATTCTAGAAAAAATAGATGGTGTAAATCAGTCAAGGCTGGAGCTGAGAGCGTCAGTTTGTTCTCTCAGTTTATATTAAACTCTCGGAGTACAGAATCACTGCCCTAACAACTGGAGAAACTCGGGCGGATCTGTGAGTGGCTGGGACTCCTGAGCGTATTGATTTACCCACCTGCTGTGCTTTGGTGTCTGTTTACATAAGGTTTTGACCTGATGTTGGTTGTTTTGCTAAGTGATGGTTGGTTAGCTACATCCTTGGCTACGCTGTTGTTTGAATCTCACTTCTTAGCTTGTACGTCACTCTCAAACATAATTGTGTTCCACTGTAGGCTCCTGTTTGGAAGCATTGATTTCCCTGCCAGCTCTGCCCGGGACGCTTGGTCTCGTTCCTACTAAGAGAAAAACATGCCATAAATTAGCAACACATCTCCTGTCATTAAGGCTAATCAAAGATGTAGAGTAATGGCTTGATAAAGCCTCATCGTCAAGCAGTGCTGAAGCACTTTGTCACGGTGTTACCTGTTTTGCACAGAGCCTTTGCACCGTATTTCCCAGTGCCGCAAGGCTGCTGCTTTTAAATAAAAACGCGGTGCGGTGCCGAAACATTTAATGCAGCCAGACATCATAAAAACATTACGCTGGTAAATTGCTAGTTTATCTGTTACTTTGGGCCGTGCTGGAATAAATATTAAGTGTGGGGGCAACTGGCAGGTCGCTTCTCATCAGCTTGAGCTGACCTTCGCTTACTCATTGAAAACAACCTTTCCACCTCTGCAAACTTAAAATTTTCCTCTGGAGAGTATCAGCAAATCTGTAGTTTCAGTAATTCAGCCTTAATTTGGCTGTAGAGGAAGGCACTGCCTTGTTGGTGCTCTCTGGAAAAGGCAGCCCTTTATCTGTGAGGTCTGGCTCGCCTCCAGACATGCCATCCGGGTGTTCCCTTACGAAGTCTCTCTACGTCTTTGCAGTGATTTTTCGCTCTCTGGTAGTTTCCAACCCTGGCAAATAATTTTTTTTACAGAAGGTAAGACTTCTGTAATGCCTGTGCCCAAAACACGTCCCTGGAGAGAGACTGTGGGAGGGGGAAGCAGGGTCATCAGCGGTTAGGGTGGTCATCTTCCAGATGGCAAAGCACTTCTTCCCCACGCGTTCAGATCTGATTTTTCCACCTCTTTCACTCCACAGCATATTAGTCTGTTTTCATTAATCACACGGTGTCAGGGCCCTTATTTGTACGAGCTCATTTTCCCATCCTTGCTGGCTCTGGAAGGCAGCCTGGTCCTGCCTCCTCATATGGTAAAGCTGGGCCACTCGGTCGTGTTTGATGAAGAACGAGGGGCCGAGCGCTGCTCCGAAGCAGTCCGGCCTGACCTCTGTTTATTAGAGGAAAGGCAGGAGGGGAGCCTTGCTATTTTTTCCTTTCGGGGACTGGCAGAGGTCCAGGCTTAGCTAGAAGGAGGAAAGCTGCCGTCAGTGGGGCCGGGGAGCTGCTGTAATGTTAAAGAGCTGCCAGAGGGCGGGGAGGAAGGAGCCTTTTATCCGTGTCTTCTGCCTGCTGAGCTCTCAGGCTATAGAAATGCGGAGCAGATAGTAGGACATCACCTCCTTTGCTGGACCCCTATTGGCACCGCCACCACAACTTTGTGGTTGCTGTTTTGCCTCCCCCTTGCTGGTAAGATCCCCACTGAGGCACAAGTATTCCCATACTGCATCCCAACCCGGCTTGCTCCCATTTCTCATGCGTGCAGCGCAGCCGAGCCTCGGCTTCCCAGCGGCTGTCCCGGAGGAGATGTGGCTGTGTTTTTCCCCTTGGCAGGCAGCCGCCGCGTCCCCGAGCTGTTGTGCTCTCGGGTTTTCCCAAGCCCAGCTCAGCCGCTGGAGCACCCCTGGTCACGCGTACGCGCGGTGCCCAGAGGCGTCAGTGTAACCTCTCTGGTAGTGCCGTCGCTAAAACGACAAGCACAGATCCCTTGCCCTAACCCATCCTTTCCTGTTCCTTGAGCGTCAGTCGCCTGGATAATGAGGTGAGGAGTCTGGGTGGTAAATCTTGCTTGCTGTCCTCACACCCCAGTTACTCCCCCCGGCTGCGGGCAGCCAAGTTCTTCCCAGCTCTGCCCTTCAGCTGTTTGCCTGCTTCTGTGGTGGGTGCTCCTGCAAGGAGTCTGCAGCTGGCTGTGAACCGGGGCTGTGGGAACATCCTGGGGAGTTCCCCACACTCACCAGGTGTAGCTGAAAGGTGTTCGAACCACGCCTGGGGAAGGGCGGCTCTCAGGCAGGGGGAACACGTCCCTTTGGGACTCCGAGGGGCTTGCATAGAGCACGTGAGGCAGTCGGGTTATGTACCGTGCTAAGTTGGTTTTTCGTGGGCACGGAAAGCACTTGGCTCCTGTTTCGTGGGGCACAGGGTTGGTCTGCAGCTTGAAAAGTGGAGTCACCATGAAATCACAGCTCCACATAGCCAAGATCAGAAAACATCAGCCTAGTGCCCTCCCTGGCTTGTCCTTGCTTCTCCAGGCATCTGTCTCTGCCTCGGCCTGCTTTGTGTTTGATGGGCTGCTTGGTTCACAGGCTCTGAGACCCAAAGGACGTTTATGTGAATTAAAGGCGTATGATTTTTTTTGCCTGCCTGAACAAAGGACACGATAAAGAAGTTGAAGGTGACTTTGTGTATTAGTTGTGGTCTTTCTGCTGACATGGTGTTGCCTGATAAGTGCATGAATATCTTCCCCCACATTTATACCCTGTAATCTCTTAAATCTAGTTAGGGCTGCAAAACATGGCTGAGCACGTCAAGAGCAAAGCCCTTCTCTTGGCTCTCTCCGTGCAGGTGACCTGTGCATATCTGAAAACGAAAGGAGGGTGGTTTCGAAGGAAGCCTGGAAGAAACTCAAGCAATATTTTCCAAAGGCCCCTGAATTCCCAAATAACAAAGAGTGCTGTTCCCAGTGCAAGGTATTTGACTAGCCGATAATGTTACCCGTTTGACTGTAAGCGCGTGGTTGTGGTTCTGGTTTTCACTACCTAATGCAGCGGAGAAAAGCAGTGTTGCCTTTTAATAGCCGTGAGGAACTGAAGCACGAACTAACTGTTTCATGCAGATTTTGGAGCGTGAAGGAGAAGAAAATGAAGCTCTGCATAAGATGATGGCCAGCGAGCAGAAGACCTCTCTCCAGAACCTATTCCACGATAAATGCAGGCCTTGCCTGGGCAGCTGGCCTCAGGTAGGGGAAGGGGGATGCTAGAGGGGCCAGGGGGGAAGGCTGTCAGGTGGAAGCTGGCATTCCCTGCTGCTTTGCCCAAAATTTGCTTTTTGGGAGCAGTATCCCCGGGAGCGGCATCCCCAGCTGAGCCCTCCTGCCTGCCCCGTCTGCCTGCCTGGGAGCGCGCAGGCTGGGCATGCCCTGCGCAGCCTGTGCCATCTCTTTGCAGACAAGTGGTGGCAGATGGGCAGCAATTCTGTAAGTTTTTATCCCTCCCCTATGAAATTTTGACTGCGAGAGACACTGGCTGATGATTGTTCTCTCGGTCTGCGTGAGACCGTGCTTGCGCCGGCGTTGCCTGTGCCAGTGGAGCTCGCAAGTACGCTGCGCCGAGGTGTGATTTCCCCCGATTAGCTGCGCTGGCACACAGCCCTGCTGTAGATACACGAGAATTGCTCTTGTGCCAATATAGCTGTCGCTGGCCTGGAGTCAGCTAGATAAGCAGGGACAATATTTCTGCAGTGGTTACATCCGTCCCTAGAAGTACCTACGCGGTGCAGCCGTGCCAGTGGAGAGAGAGGGCTATCCACCGCCCTTAGGCTGCCTTCCCACTGGGCTTGTGCTGATGGTAGGACAAAATTCACGTGTGCCCCAGCTCTTCCAGTGTCCTTTCCTGTCTCGCGCCTGGCAGAGGGTGTGGGGGGCTGCCCGAAACGCTGAAGCCGTGCAAATAGGAGCGGCAGTCACACAGCACCTGTTGTACCAGCCTCTCTCCGGTTCGGGTGTGCGGCTCTCCAGGACCTTCTTAAGAGCTGTCGGCACGTCGGGGCTTTGAGGCAGTTCGAGAGAAATGGCACAAGCTGCTGGCCGGGCTCCACGCCTTGGCTCCTGGGTGTCTCGCAGTGCTGATTAATGATTGACTCTTGGATCCTGCCAAGCTGCTTTGGCAGGTGTCTGCCTCGGTTGCTCCTACGTGTGAGGGCAGCCTGCTGCTCCCGGTCCCTTCTCGGGGCCACCAGCAGCTCTGGCCAGGAATAAATACTGAGGTCAGCTTGGATCTGTGCTGCTGAACCCAGGAGGGACTAAATGGGCAATGCTCTGCTGAGCCTCCGAAGGAGAGCTGGCAGGTCCTACCAGCAGCATTCAGGGCTCACAATCTTTGTGAGGTTTCCTGACCCATAACAGTTGAGGTCCAGGGAAAAAAGGAAAGAATAGAGCCAAACGGGAGCAGTTTAATCTAGGAAATATGAAGGCATTAAAATTATATCTACACATGCACACATCAGGAGTTTTCCTGCAGAAAGATGGAGTGAGCCCTTAAATCTGCATTAGGGGAGGCAGACAGGTGAGCACAGAAATCATTTTGTCACCCAGCTCTTAGGATCTCCGTGGTTTCTTGTCTGGGAGCTGCCAGCATCAGACTGTATACTAGCAAATCACTAGGGGCCAGAAAAATGTCCCAAAAATTCTGCCTTGTGAGGTTGCACGTCCCTGGTTCTGAATCTGTGCGTGCTATTGCTGAAAGCAACCACTTGTGGATTTTGCTCAGTGAGGAAAGGGAGGGCGGGATGGGGTGGTCTCTCACCCCATCCCCACGGGGGGACGTAGATGTGTCTGCTCCAGACCCCGAGTACACGAAGGAGTACCCGGCGACAGAAACACTGCCGGAGAGCCTTAGCTGCTCTAGGGAAAATGACCGTTTCCTGCTATGAATTAAAGGTAATTGGATCTAAAGCTAAATTAACTTTGTAATAAACACGAGATTAGTAATGTAAGTACTTAGTGCTTGATCTCAAATTATTTTACTTGCCTTTCCCAGTGTGCTCGGATGGAGTTGTCATGGTAAAAACGCTGAGATCTCAAAAAGAATGAGCACTGCAGAAAAAGCTTAACAGTCACTGCCTCTCTATTGTTGGATTAATTAACAGAAGATTTGTTTTATTATTTTTTTTCTCTTGTCTTCCAGGAGACAGATGAGCTGTATATTGTTTCGCAGTTCTTTGTAGAAGAATGGAGGAAATTTGTCAGGTAACCAGCTCGAGGTTCTTGGTGCTTTTAATTTCTGTTCCTTTGGGGGTGTGCTGCAGACAGCAATTTCACTTCTGAACCTGGTGTGTGTGGTTACCCGTGCTTGGCCTTTGCGGAAACAAGGAAGCTGATTTTGCAGGACTTGGACCCTGTGCTCATAGCAGTTGTAATACATTGTAAGAATCCGAATTTCCTTGTTTACTGTGTCTTAACCAGATGGTCAGATTAGATAGTAACCTGATTAGTTTTTTCATCTGTCTGAAGCTGTATCCTAGGCAAAGGTCACCACTCAGTCCCGTTTCCACGGGCTGCTGGTGGTACGAGATGGAAATCTCTGCAAGTATGGGAGTAATTTTGCAGCGCGCAGGAACGCAGATCTGATTTCCTTGATGGTGGTAGCTTAATATTGCCCACTGGAATGCCTTCTGTAAATACTCACCTGTGACTTCCTCTTCTCAGCTGCCTGCAGACTTGCGATCTTTTTCTTCCACATGAAATAACCTGACCGTGCTTACAAACAACTTTCTGTTCCTTTTCTTTGCCTGAGCAGGAGGCCAACACGATGCAGTCCTGTGTCCTCGGTAGGAAACAGCGCTCTTCTCTGCCCCCATGGGGGCCTCATGTTCACCTATGCTTCCATGACCAAAGAAGACTCTAAACTGTGAGTTTCTTCTGCTCACGTGTCTGCCTTTGCCGGGTGCTGTTGTCTCTCATGGGCCTCGGAGCATTCCCAGAGGCTTGCTGAGCTGCAGCAACATGAGGAGCAAATGCTGTCCTTTGAACAAAATTAACACAGACGCTTTCTCAGGCCTACCTTAGTGTAAATCTTCATATAGGTCAAGACCCCAGTTGTCAAAGGATGCTGTCTCAGGAAAAAAGAGCTTACTTAAGCCTGGCTAGTTCCTAACAATAAACAACCCTGAATCTGAGGGGGCATTAGAAACATGTAGCTTCCTTTAAGATTTGTTTTCTGTGAGACTTATCCCTGGAGCACTGGATGCTGGGCTGGAGTTTATGCTCCATAGCCTTGCTTCTGCAGTGATGCAGAACTAAAAATGTAGCAGATCTTCCACTTCTCCTTCCTCCCTCCGGCTGTGCGTGCTGGGCACGACTGGAGCATAACAGTGTCACTAATAACACACTCCTCTTCCCTGTTATCTTGGGCATCCAGGCCCTCTCATGTAGCTGGGGTTATGGATTGGTTTCGCTGCCCTTCTTTCACCCGCAGACTAAAATGAAAAAGGGAGGCTGTTCAGAAGCTCAGCGCTGTTTTCACTGCGTGCTTGGGGCTTGGCTTTTCCATGTCATAAAGCACGTTCTTGTTTCTTTGCACAGTATAGCTCTAATATGGCCCAGTGAGTGGGAGAGGATTCAAAAACTGTTCGTTGTGGATCATGTCATCAAAATCACCCGAACACAAGCTGCTGGGGCAGACCCCGAGAGTGCACTTTACACCTCCGAGCCCAGTGAGTGAATCTTTTACTGCCGTCTGTGCTCTGTTGTGTTGCTAATTGGTGCTGACTTCCTGGGAAAAGGCTCTTTTTGGATAAAGGGTCAGATCTAAGGGGATCCGCAGCAGCCGCAGTAAACACTGAGCGTGGCAGATGCCCCTCGTTATGTGAGCTGCTCTGGGTTAGCGGTGAGAGGCGTTGGGCAGGTGCATATACTCCATGTCTCCAAGGAGCTGAAGCAATTAAATGCATTTTCCTTTGTGCCTCCCCAGAACTCTGTCCAGAATGCAGAGAAGGGCTGTTATGCCAACAGCAGCGGGACTTGCGTGAGTACACCCAAGCAACTATCTACATCCATAAAGTGGTGGATAATAAAAAGGTACGGATCTCTCCCTTGGTCCTCACTCCTCCTGGCACCATTTCATTTAACAGAAACTGCACCAACTGAGAACTCAAACAGCTAAATAAACAGCCATCTGAACACAGTGGCGAGGCAGCTATCGCAGCCTGCTGCGTCCCTGCAAGGTGGGACCTGCAGGTGGGAATGGTGGTGCAGTGCGGGGCCGCTTTCAGTGGGCAGAAAGCACCTGGCTCTGGTTCGTGGAAGCTATTGCTTTGGCAAAAATGGCAAATGGGAACACTGGATGTAGTTGCTCTGAACACTTGGTTTCCTCAAGGCTTCATTTTGCCAGTCCAAACCCTTCTGGTGGTCTTTGTGTGTCAGGTATTTGTATGCCAGTTCTGATTATTTTAGGCAGTGTCGTAACCGTCTCTGTCCTCATAGTCGTGCTATCAGGCTCTACCTGTTCTCCTCCCCCTCCAGTATTTGTCGTTTCCTTTCTTGGTTGCTAAAGTGACATTTGTTCCTAGATAGAAATAAGCTCTTCAGTCTTCAAGCTGGTAAAAGAGCAGTGAACACAAAAGTGGTTTTAAAGATCCCTTACAACGTTGTGACTTGTGTCTGCTTTACTGCTGTCTTAATGGGATCAGCGTGAGGTCCAGAACTGGACTGGAAGTGGCTTTACAGGTATCTGAAAGCCGGTTACAGTCAGTTCCCCTTCTTAGGGCCTGCTCTGTGCTGTAAGGGGGAATCCAAGGCTTGTGGGTAAGCTCAGGTAAAGACGCCAAGATCCAGCTGATGACAGGAGGCCGCTGAACCCACGACAGTCACAGCAGCGTAGATCTGATAAAAACATCCCCCGACAGCTTCCAGGATGGGGCAAAGAGTGATGCAGCTGTGTCGCAGTAGTTCCAATCTGAACTGGTGCTTAAAGGGTTTCAGAGCACTTAGACGCATGAGTAGCTGGTTGCCAGCAGGTTCCCGAAGTGCCTTCAGCTCTTCCATCCTCTAGTGATTGCGCTCAGGCACACAACAGGTCTGCGAAGCTCAGCATGGTCGGATCAACTTAATTCAGGAGCATCAAGGCAAAGGCTTCCTGGCCTTCCTTGTAGAAACAAAGCTGGAGGGAGGCAAAAATCTTCCCTCCACATTTGCAGTGTGAGATCAGTGAGATTTTTTTTTTCCACCTCCAGCCTTATTCTAAATGGGAGAGACGGAGCCTAGAGAACTGCAGGGTGCTGGGGGTTTCTGCCTCGTCTGTAAGGCGCAGAGCACAGAGCGTGGTCCTGAGCCCCTGCTGCAGGTCTGCAGCCTGCCTGGAGGCTGAGTCCCAAGGCTGTATCTTGGCGCTAGCGCAGAGGAGGAGTTTTCCTCTTGGTGCCGGACGGGACCACGCTCACACGTAGGGCTGCTGAAAACAGGCAGCTATTCTTTGCCGAGCAGCTGGAGACGGTGAGAGGGGGCGAGAGCTGGCACACGAGATCTCTCATTAGCGGGGCAGCCCCAGCGAGGGGCGAAGCGGTGACGGTGCCCGCAAGCAGCACGTCAGCTGCGCGGGCACCGGGCTCTCACCAGCGAGTACTGCGAATGGCGGCACTCAGAGCCGCTGCCTCCTTCCTGCCAGCTTTTACCTCAGAAAGTCAGGGAGGTTTTTTTCCACCCCCTCGTCCCTCCTCTGCAGCCCCTGGGTTCCTCCTCGGGCTGACGCTGCAGGAGGGAAGTCACGGCCCTATAAAATCGGTGCAGGGAGGTTGCGGACGGCGCCTTCTCCGAAGGGCGGCACTGCTGGAATCCAGAGGGCTCTGGGGACGCTGCGGTTGGTGCTGGATGCTTGGGAGCTGTGATTGCATCTTTAATTGCAAATACATTGATGGAGAAGTGAGCTCTTAGGCATCCGGAATGGCGAGTGCGCCAGCCTCCTGGGCTCCCTTGCAAACCCCAGCCCCAGCCAAAGTGTAGACGTGTGTACACGCCCAGCGGATCCACGCTTCCTGTGGAGTGACTTATAAATAAAAAGGATGTTCAGTCCGGTATATGTTTGTGTAAATTATTTAGATTTCATTTACTTACGAACTCCAGACCCATAAATAACGGCGGTGAGTGCCTCTTGTCGGTCTGCTGCAGGGATGGATAAGTATATAATTTACAGATAATATTCCTTTCTCTGTGTTAGGGCTTTCGTAATACACTTAGTCGAACAGAGAGGCAGCCAGCTAATGGGAAAGAAATCAGTCCAGGCCCCTGGAGACTTTCCCTTTGCCTGGAGAGGAGGGTAGGTCTTGAGCCGCAGGAAGCAGGATGTCCCCGCAGTGGGGTTTGATTTTTAGCCAGCACCTGCAATTCAGCAGAGAAGCTTGATAAGCTGCGAGTGTTCTCCTGAGCAGAGTCCCCCATGGTTTGATGCAGCTCGGGGGGGGAAGTCTGCAGAGCATGTGGAGCAGCTCCCTGGGTTCTTCCTGCTCGACCTCGGCTCATTTGATCAAGGTGGCATCCTAGAAGTCTCTGAAAGCTGTTTGCCATGATGTGACAGTCTGGGTTAGTTACGCAGAATGATTTTTATGACTTCAGGTAATGAAGGACGCTGCTCCAGAGCTGAACGTGAGCAGCTCAGAAGCTGAAGAGGAAAGGGAGGAAAACAAGCCAGAGGGGGAGCAAGACCCAGATTTTAACCAGGTAGAGATCAAAAATACTGCAAGGTTCCTCGGTTTTGCACCAACCTCTTGAGTCAGCATGATGGAACAGTTCTTTTCCTCTGTTTGCATCTAGCAGGTGAAAGAGAAAGCAACTGTGTCTTAAATTGTGTTACTGCCATGGTCGTACTGCACGTTGTGTCTCACTTTACATTACCAAGGCCAGTTTTGCGCCCATGCTCTTTGGTTTTAAACCCAGCTGTAGGAGCAGTGCTGGCTTTTCTCTAGCTTCCTTGCCAGCGTGCTTCACGGTCGCGGCATGAAACATTCTCCAGGGCTCGTTCCGATCAGTGCTTTGTAAGTTAGATACCTGTGTTAGAGATCTGCTCCCGAATGTCGGTCGCTTGGTGTTAGGCTGCCTTAAATGCTCTTACTCCTAATACCAAATCCCTAACAAGGGCCGGCACTGCGAAGCCGTGTCTCCTGGAAAGGCAGCAGCACTCGGCGTCCCCTGCTGTGAATGCGCTAGCGTACGTCTTCCTGACACGACAAGTTCTTCCTTGCTCTCTTTTTGGAGCGGAGGGGGCACTTGGCTGACAGTAAGCACCCTGCTGGTGACAGGAGCAGGGACGGAGTTTCAAGGCAAGTCCTGCGGTCCTCTCGACCTCTTGGTGATACCTGCATGCGTCATTCACTTCCCAAGGGGCGTTTCAGTGCTTCGAGCTTTCCCTCGCATGACTGACCTGCCTGAAATGCAGCTGGGGGGAAGGGGAGGCTGTATTCTGCACAGAGGCCAGAGCCGGGCTCCTGATGTCTGACTTGTTTCCAGACCAACGGTGGTGCGAAGCGCCAGAAGATCTCGCACCAGAACTACATCACTTACCAAAAGCAAGGCATCCGGCGGAGCACCCGGCACCGAAAAGTCCGAGGGGAAAAAGCACTGCTTGTGTCTGCTAATCAGACGCTGAAAGAGCTGAAAATACAGGTAAGGCGTTCTTGGTCCAAGGAGTGTTTGTTCATGAATAAGAAAACATGAAACGAATAGTCAAGAGAGTGCGGCTGGGGGGAGATGGAGAGGGAAAAGAGCATGAAATCCCAAGTGGCATCAAAAGGCATGTGTTTGTCTTCTAAACGCGGTATTTTTGCGTAGTTCAGCGGTATGTTTTTCCTCTGCACAAAATCAGCGTGTCTCATTGTGTTGGCACAGATCATGCATGCATTTTCAGTTGCTCCCTTCGACCAGAATTTGTCGATCGACGGGAAGATGCTGAGTGACGACACCGCAACGCTTGGCAGCCTGGGAGTCATCCCCGAGTCTGTCATTTTATTAAAGGTAATGTGAGAGCGAGGTGGCTGCTAACGGAGGTCGAGTAAAGCAGAGAATTGAACAAAATGTTGTACAATCAAAGAGAAACACGTTATGGTGCACATGAAAACTGCCATACCCCGGACGTGCCCACCCGTGGCTGGCCATCAGCTTAATTTAACGAGCTCTTCCTGGAGCTCCTGCCCTTCTTGGGGGAGGAAAAGTCTCTTTTTCTTTAAAGAACATGTCTTAGCTGGCCTGTGCTGCAGAACTCTGCGCACCAGCCCAAAGGACAGCAAAATTACAGCACGAGTTCTCCCCTCTTATGCCCAGCCCGTGCCAGGAGGTGTTCTGGCAACAGTTCCCCGTTCCTCTCCCGGGCAGGACTGAGCTGTACAGCTGACAACACTGCTAACAGCCAGCGGGGTGCTCGTTAACCCCCCGCCTCTTCTGTTTTCCAGGCTGATGAACCAATTGCAGATTACGCAGCGATGGACGACGTTATGCAAGGTGAGGGGGGCCCCGGCGCGGCTGGGGAAGGCGAGGATTTGGGGGAAGCGGAATGCTGCTGCGCTTCTGGCAGGAACGGTGGCGGCCACATAGGGCTGTGTCGGCTTTGGGTTGAAACAGCAGAAACATGAGAGGAAAATAGAGATGTTGAAGCTTTCCTGTAACTGTCAGCTGAAGACAGAGCTGAGCGCTGCAGTGTGCTGCTGATCAGACAAAAGATCCTTTTAGAAATGACTGTCAGGAGACTTCTAACGTGATGCCTCTTTCTTTCCATCCCCAGTTTGTATGCCTGAAGAAGGATTTAAAGGTGAGTCTTTTTTTTTCCTTTTTTTTTTTCTCCCCCTTTCATTTTAAGCCCACGCAAAGTTCAGCTCCACCTCGCAAGCTTCGTAATCTTTTGGTGGTTGTCTTCTTGCTCCTCAGGGACTGGTTTACTTGGACACTGATGGTTTTATAAGCGCTGGCAGCAAAGGAGCGACCAGAAGGGAAGAGGATTTTGACATGGTAGGGCATTAAAAGACAAGGTGGATACAGGACAGAACTCTTGACTCTTCCAGAAGGCAGAAACACATTCTGAAATGACTGCCCCCAAAATGCCTTATGTCAAAGCAGATTGCACTGAAGGACATCCTGACTTCAAAAGAACGTTCCCAATTTTATATTTAATAAAGCAACAGTAAGGTTGGAAAGATTAGCAGCAGTAACAGCGTTATCATGTTTACAGGCAGACGTTTCTAGCAAGGGAGACGGTGGCATTCTCGTGTATTCCCTGATGCAGATCCCATACCACCCTCGTCTGTCCAAAAAGGAGTTGTAATTCAGTAGATCAAAAACATCTCGATCTGTTCTCCAGTAACTCTTTAGGCATAACCTGCTTACAGATAATCCTGTCTTTGATCCACTATTACTCTTTCAGTACAGCATGGAAGTAAAGAAATTGTTAATTGTGAGGAATGTCTAGCTCTTTCAAAACTTCGTATATTTACCCAAAGTGTAAGCTGTGGTCTGCCTACAAAAGCCTTCCATCAGCGACTCGGGGCCTGGGGGTGCAGAGGGGACGGGGAGCTGCCTCCCCGCTGTCCCCGCGGGGCTTCCCTTGCTCAGCCGCTCGCCTTCTGCAGTTTCACTTCCAAACATGATGGTCTTTAATAATCACATGGTCTTTCTCTGTGAACTGTGTTTTTAGAAACGTGGGATATTTTAACGACTTTTGATAACATCTTTCTCCAGTACGTTACTGCCAAGAGCGCTCTGCCGATCACGGGGGGAGCTTCGAATCTAGAGCACCTGAGCCGGAGCTGGCGAAGGGGCTGCGCGTGGGTGGTGTTTCCCATGTGGAGAGGTTTTCCCTCTGTTCTCCTCGTTTTCAGGAATGCACTAATGATTTTTTTTTTTTACATCTCCTGTAGCTCCCAGAAAGGATCTCTCCCTCTCCTGATTGCGTATTCATAGCAGGAAATAGTGTACCACTTCCAGACTAAAAAAAAAAAAAAAGGCACTGTCGAGGTTTCTCCATAATAAAGTTAGACGTTTCCTGTTCTCCTCAGAGTTTTAACTTGTTTCCACAACCCCAGTTCGTGCACTGGCGCTTGATGTGGATGCGGAGGGCCGGGTTGCTGCAGTGGCAGCGTTAGTTTTTAAAGGACTGGAGGAGTTTTGCAGGCGGATGGTGGGGTTTGGGCTTCGGGGAGCAGTGGGGAAGTCTGTCCCTTCCCAGCAACCGTGGTAGCCCGTTCTTTTAGAAATGTACCTTTTATCTGAAGAACTACAGCTGCCCTCCACGCTGCGTCCTCCTCCTTGTCCCTTCGTCCCCAGCAGCGGAGGGGCTGGACGGCAAGTTGGCAAAGCAGCTGGCACTGGGACTGCAGAGCTGCCCCGGAGGGATTTTTTTGGTGTAAGCTGGGGCTGGACCCGCATGGGGGAGCGGCGCAGCAAAGCAGTGTGATCTTTCCCAAGGTAAAGACATCAGCAAGAATTCAGCGCGCCCTCGGTCACGCTTGCCGATGCCCAAAGCGGCTCCACTCTGGAAACAGGCAGGAGGTTTTAATTCTTCCCAGACTGAAGCACTCGCTTGTGTACATACTCCTTGGAAATTCCATATTTTTTTTTCAACCTGCTGTTATTTTTTTTTATGTTATGAGAATCTCTTCCTTGAGCTTATAATGTTGCAAAATGAAGTCTCCAACCTCGGCTGGAAGCAGCGAGCTGGGGCTGTAGCGGTGCTCCCTGCGGCGCTGCACGGCCGTGCCTCAGCATCGCTGTTTCTTACGGCCAGGTGGGGGACGCAGGTACAAGCTGTGATCGAAGGCGCATTTACTGTTTTGTCTGTATTTGCAAACATATTGGACTGAAGTTGTCATTTGAGCTGTGGAAGCCTTATTAAAGCGCATACACGTTGTCTCTCCGCTCCTGTTTTAATGCCACAGCGAGGGCTGGGGGCCGTCTCCGGGCCCTGCACCCCCCAGACAGGGGTGCAGATGCTCTGAGCTCGAGATAACACACTGAGAGGCGTGAGCAGGATTGCACCAGCGTGGGAATGGTGCAAGTGTTGGCAACGGGGTGCATTTTCCCCGAGCGAAGCCTCGATGGCTCCCAGCGCCTTGGCCGTGCCCTGTGGCGCTTGGCAGCGGTCCCTCGGCGGAAGCGGCGACGGCTGGCACTGCCTCGTGCTGCAGCACAGAGGTGTTTCTGTCGGGGAGCCGGTGCCCACACAGCTGCAGGGCCGAGCACTTCGGTGTCCCCATCCCCGTGCCGGTGGGTCACGTCCCCCTCGTCCCCACGCTGGCACAGCGCCCCAGGAGCGCTCCCCGGGGCCGCGGCTCGGTGCCAGCTCGTGGCTCCTGGCACCCGGCAGCGGGGAGCCTGTGCCAGCCATTCCTCGAGCACCCCGAGTCACCGTGCCCGTCCCACCGCCCTGATGGGGAGGTGGGTGCTGGGGGAGCAGCTCTGGCCCTGGAGGGGTCCTGGGGAGCTCAGCTGGGGGCTGGTGGGGAAGGTCTGGGGTGTTTGAGGGGTGGGGGGAGGGATGGAGGGAGGGATGGAGCTTCTCTGGGCACCGGGGATGGGTGGGAGGGTGGATGAGGGGGGAGAGCTCTGGGTGCCAGGGATGGACAGACGGATGGACAGATGGACGGACAGACGGACTGGTGGGGGTGCGCGGGGTGCTCAGGGCTGGGTTTGTGGCAGTACACTGGGTACCGGGGATGGATGCAGGGAGCCCCACCAGTACATGGCTGGGGAGGAGGGGGGATGCTGGTGGTGGATGGGGGGCACCTGGGTACCGGTGAGGGGCAGCAGGAAAAAGAGGGCTCCTTCCCGGGGGCTGGGGGGCGCGGGCTTTAGGAGCTTCCCTGGGCCGCAGAGTGGAGCGGGGGCACCGGAGAAGGGTGCAGGGGGAAGCTGGGGGGAGTCCCACCGGGTTCCTGCCGGTTCCCGGTGCCAGATCCCGGTTGCCGGTGCCAGATCCCAGTTCGCAGCGCCGGTTCCTGGAGCCGCCGCCGGCTCCGATGCCGTTTTCTCGCTACGCGGTGGCGGTGCCGGTCCCGGTGCCGGTTCCGGTGCCGGTTCCCGGTGCCGGCCGCCCCCGGTGCGGGCCCGCCCCGCCCCGCCGCACGTGACGCGGCGCGGCGGCAGCGAGCGGCGGGGCCCCGCTCCGCACCGCTCCGGTACCGGCTCCGCTCTGCTCCGGTACCGACCCCGGCCCCGGCTCCGCTCCGGTACCGGCCCCGCCGCCCCCCCGGTAAGTGCCGCGCCGCGGGGCCCCGCCGCCGGGCTCCCTCCGGGTCCCCCCCCCCGCCGTGCCGGGGTCCCCCCTCCGGTGCTGCGCCGGCCTCGGGGACACCGGGAGGAGGCTGGGGAGGGGGGGGCCGGGGCGGGCCCGTGCGCCCGTGACCTTCAGCCGGTACCGGCAGCCGGGGGGGGATGCTCCGGGCCTGGGCGGAGGGACCCCAGCGGGCGGGC
>NC_048913.1:7934123-7940194 GCF_011077185.1 Oxyura jamaicensis | reverse complement strand
CCCCCCCTCGGGTGCTGGCGGGGGAGACACGAGGACGGTGCGGGGGGTGGGGGCCGTACTTGCACGGGGACAGGGTGGGTGTGCACGAGGGGGACGTTTGCACCGAGGTGGTGTCGGCATGCGGGCCGTGGTTGCACGGGGACGGGTCACATTGTGGCGTTTGCACCAGGGTCGCGTTTGCACGCGGGGCCCTTTGCACGGGGACCGGTCGCGCTTGCCCTGCGGTGGCGTTTGCACAAGGGTCCCGTTCTGCCCCGGGTCCCGTTCTGCCCCGGGTCCCGTTCTGCCCCGGGTCGCTGCTGCACGACACCCGTGTCGCGCTGTCGCCGTCCCCCCGGTGCCCGGCGCTGTCCGTGGTGCTGCCCCGCGCCGCGCCGCCGCCCGCCCGCAGAGGGCGCCCTTAGGGGAGGGGGGCACTGGGGGGGGGTGGAGGTTCGGGGGGGTCCCAGCGGCCGGGCACCCCCCGTGTCCCCACCCGGCACCGGCCGCTCCCGTCCCTCTGGCTCCCAGCAGCCGGCGCTTGGCTTGCTGCCATCAGTAGGCTTCAGGGGTAACGCCACCAGCCGAGCGGGCAGGGGCTGTGGCGGGGGGCTCGGGGGGGTGGGGGGGGCGAGGCGGTGCCCTCCCCAGGCTCCTGGCCAGCCCTCCCCGCTGCGGCACCCCTCCCTCGCCCACCCTCCCCCTGGGTCCCTGCAGTGGAGGCGGCTCCCGGCCTCCCACCCCCCCGCTCCTCTCCCCCAGGAAGCGCCATGGGCCCCCCCGGACTCCCCCGGGCCACCTAGACGTGTCCCCAGCGGGCGCCGCCACCGCCTCGGCCACCCCACCCCGAGGTAAGGCCCCGCAGGTGCTCCCCTGTCGTGACGGGGGAGACACGGGGGAGGGGGCACCCAAGGGTGCCCATCCCCACCCCCGGGAAGGGGTGTGGGGCACCCACGGCCCCTGCCTCCCGCAGGGCAGCAGGATGGCCCAGCAGCGCCACGCCGCGCCCCCCCCGCTCAAGGTAGGCATCGCTGGGGTGGGTGCCCAAGCTGCACCCATGGGTGCCAGCATGCCCCTCACTCCCCTCCCCACTGTCTTGCAGACAGAAGAGGATTACATCCCCTACCCCAGCGTGCACGAGGTAGCGTGGCTGTCCCCCCCCAGGGAGGGTGCCAGGGGTGGGTGAGTAGCTGGGGGGGGGACATGGGGGGTGGGGGGCTGGGGCACCCACCTCGGCTGTGGGTGCAGGTGCTGGGCCGGGAGGGGCCATTCCCCCTCATCCTGCTGCCGCAATTCGGGGGCTACTGGATCGAGGGCACCAACCACCAGCTGAGCGGGGCACCCGAGCCCCCCCCGACCCCGGCACCCGGCACCCGGGCCAGGCTGGAGGGCAACCACACGGCCAAGATCTACCGCAAGCACTTCCTGGGCAAGGTGAGCACCCAAGGGTGCTGGTGGGGAGGGTGTCGGGGAGGGGTTTGGGGTCCCCACGGGTGTGCATGGGCACAGAGGCCCCATAACCATGGGTGTGTGTGGGTACAGATGCCCATGGACACGGGTGTCCGTGGGCGTGGGTGCTCACGGACGGGGTTCTCCATGGGTATGGGTGTGCACGGGGATGGGGAGCCCATAAAGATGGGTGCCCGTGTGTAGGGGTGCTCAGGAACGTGGGTGCCCCGTGTGTTGGGCGTTCTGAGGTGTGGGTGCCCCATGGCATGGGTGCTCATGGGCGGGGGTGTCTGTGGGCATGGGGGCCCTGGAAGGAGGGGTGCCCACGGGCATGGGGAGCCTACGAGGGTCTGTGGATGTGGGGCCCTGAGCATGGGTGCTTCAGGCGTGGGTGACCCATGGGCACGGGTGCTCCTGGGTATCGGTGCTCACGGCATGGGGACGGCTGAAGATGGGTGTCCCGTTGTGTGTGCCCATGGTATGAGTGTCCCATGGGTGGGGGTGCCCCATAGGTGTGGGTGTTCATGAGGATGGGTGCCCGGCGGGCATGGGTGCTCCATGGGCATGGGTGCCCTGTAGGAATGGGTGCCACCAGGCAGAGGTATCCATGGGCACGGGCGTCCCGTGGGCATGGACGCTTGGATGTGCGGGTGCCCCGTGGGTACCGCCGGACACGGGTGCCCCACGGTGTGGGACACGAGTGTCCCTTGGTGCCTTCATGGGCGCTCGGCCCCTCCTCACAGGAGCACTTCAACTACTACTCCCTGGACCCGGCGCTGGGCCACCTCGTCTTCTCCCTCAAGTATGACGAGCAGGAGCACCTCCACCTGCTGCTGCGGTGAGCTGGGTGCCAGGGGGCCCATGGGTGCTGGCTGGGGAGTGGGCTACCACCCTGACCCCCCCACCTCACCCCACAGCACCCGCACCCGCACCCTGCACGATGTGGTGCCCATCTCCTGCCTGGCCGAGTTCCCCAACGTGGTGCAGATGGCCAAGGTGGGTGCACCTCCCTCCCCCATTCTCCAGCAGCACCCATGGGTGCCCCCCCCAGCCCGGGGCACCCGCCGCACCGCCCCTCCCTCCCGCAGCTGGTGTGCGAGGACGTCAACGTGGATCGCTTCTACCCCGTGCTCTACCCCAAGGTGAGCGGGGTGCATGGGTGGGGGGGAGCACCCATGGGTGGGGGCACCCCGGGGTGCCCTGCACCCAACCAGCACCTCCTTGGCCCCGCAGGCGTCCCGCCTCATCCTTGCCTTCGATGAGCACGTGCTCAGCAACCACTTCAAATTCGGCGTCATCTACCAAAAGCTGGGGCAGGTAGGGGGTTGGGGGGGAAGGGGGGGCCAGGGGAGCCCAGAGGGTGGGTGGGAGGGGGGGTGCCGGGTGGGGGCACCCACGGCTGCCCCACTGCAGACCTCCGAGGAGGAGCTCTTCGGCACCACGGAGGAGAGCCCGGCCTTCGCCGAGTTCCTCGACGTCCTGGGCCAGCGGGTGCAGCTGCGCGACTTCAAGGGGTGCGTGATGGGGTGCTGGGGGGCACCCCCGTGTCCCTGTCCCTGTCCCCTTTTGTCCCCCCGGTCCTCAGCATCCCCTCCCACCCCGTGCAGGTTTCGGGGGGGGCTGGACGTGACGCACGGGCAGACGGGCAGCGAGTCGGTGTACTGCCACTTCCGCGACAAGGAGATCATGTTCCACGTCTCCACCAAGCTGCCCTACACCGAGGGTGATGCCCAGCAGGTGGGCACCCATGGGTGCTGGGGGGGCGGTGGTGATTTCTCAGGGTGTACCCACGGGTGCTGGGGAAGCATCCAGGAGGCGCAGGGGCTGTCGGGGCACCCCTGGGGTCTTCTGGGGTGTCCATGGGGCGCAGGGGGTGGCAGCGCCCAACCCCTGCCCACACCCCGGCCGTGTCCCTGTGTCCCCACAGCTGCAGCGGAAGCGCCACATCGGCAACGACATCGTGGCCATCGTCTTCCAGGACGAGAACACCCCCTTCGTGCCCGACATGATCGCCTCCAACTTCCTGCACGCCTTCGTGGTGGTGCAGCTGGAGCAGGGCGGCCCCCAGGGCACCCTCTACAAGGTCTCGGTCACCGCCCGCGATGACGTGCCCTTCTTTGGCCCGCCGCTGCCCGACCCCGCCATCTTCAGGAAGGTGAGCACCCACGGGTGCTGCTCCGGGGCGGGCGGGGGGGTCCCACGGCCGGCACCCACCCAGGGCCGCCCCTCGCCCCGGCAGGGCCCCGAGTTCCAGGAGTTCCTGCTCACCAAGCTGATCAACGCCGAGTACGCCTGCTACAAGGCGGAGAAGTTCGCCAAGCTGGAGGTGGGTGCGGGGGGGGGGGGCTAAATGGGGGTGCTGTGTGCGTGGGTGCCGGGGGTGCCGGTCCAGCAGCAGGACCACGCCTGTGGATGCTGCGCGTGGGGTTGTTGGCGTGGGGGTGCTGTGCGTGGGGTGCTGTGCGTGGGGTTACTGGTGTGGGGGTGCTGTGCCTGGGGGTGCAGCGGTGCCGTGGGGGTGCCGTGCACGGGGCTGTTTCACACGGGGGGCCGTGCTGGCAAGTCCACGGCGTCTGGGTGCTGCCCATGGGGGTGCTGCACACCGCGGGTGCCGGGCTTGCAGCGGGTGCCACGCGTGGGGCTGCTCCCCGCGGGGGGGGAGGGGAAGGGCCGGCGGTGGGGGGCACCCGTGGGTGCTGGGGGGGGCACCCAGGGCAGCGTGCGGGTGGGTGCGCAGGAGCGGACGCGGGCGGCGCTGCTGGAGACGCTGCACGAGGAGCTGCAGGGCCGCAGCCAGGCCATGCTGGGGCTGGGCCCCGACGACGAGCGCCCCGACAACGGCTCCGCCGCCCCCGGCTTCTTCGAGTCCTTCAAGGTGGGGGGCGGGGGGGGGGTGGGGGCAGCACCGGGGGTGGGGCAGCGGGCACTGCGGGTCGCGGCCCGCCACGGGTCCCCCCCGCTGCCCCCCCCCTCGACCCCCGACCCCCCCTCGGCCGCTGCCGCCCCCCGACGGCGCCCCGGGGTCCGGTTGCGCGATGGCCCCGCCCCGACCACGCCCCCTCCCGTTGGCTCCGCCCCCATAGCGGGAGCCGCCCTTTTTGCTCCACGCGCGTGGCCACGCCTCAATTTCCACAAGCCCCGCCCCCAAACAGGCCACGACCACGCCCACACCCGGTGCTGCAGCGTAAGCCCCGCCCCCAGCCCGCCGCCAGCCCGCCCCCGCCCCCCAGGTAGCCCCGCCCCTCCCGGTAGCTCCCCGGTGGCCCCGCCCCTCCCGGTAGCCCCGCCCCTCCCGGTAGCCCCGCCCCTCCCGGTGCCCCGTGACGCGGTGCCGCCCGCAGTCGCTGCTGGTGCCCGGGAGCCGCCGGGGACGCCGCGGCAGCGCCATCGGGCTGGGCTCGGTGGAAGAGGTGGGTGCCCGGCACCGGGACCACCGGGACCCTCCCCGGGACTCCCCCCCCCGGGACCGGCCCCGCCGCTGACCGCGCTCCCGCAGGCGCTGCTGGTGCCCGGGAAGAGCCCGTCCCGGCGGCGGCCCGGCCCGCTCGGCTCCCGCCGCTCCAGCGCCATCGGCATCGAGAGCATCCAGGAGGCGCCGCCCGGCAGGTGCGCGCCGGGACCGGGCGCGGGGCTGCCCCCGGCCCCGGTGCCCCCTCACCGCCCGCCGCTGTCCCGCAGGGACGGCCCCGCCGCCAGCACCGACGGCGCCGGCTCCGGCAACAGCTCCCCCGAGAGCCGCCGGCACCCGGACAGGTCCCGTGTGGGGCACCGGGAGAGGGGACACGGGGGTGTGGGGACATACGGACACGTGGATGTGGGGATACAGGGACATGGGGACCCGGGGATGTGGGGACATGGGGACACAGGGACATGCGAACTTGGGGACGGGGTTATGGGGACATGGGGACACAGGGTCACACCAGCAGCCGGTGGCACAGGGATGTGGCAGCATGGGGACGAGATGGCACATGGATGGGGTGGCACTGGGACAGGGCCGCTCTGGCAGCTGGTGGCACAGGGACAGGGTGGCACAGGGACAGGGTGGCACGGGGACAAGGTTGGGGATGTGGTGGGGTGGGGACAGCGTGGCGCTTGGGTGGCCTGGCGATGGGGTGGCACAGGGCTGGGTGGCATGGGGACAGGGTGGTGCGGTGACAATGTGGGGACGGGGCGGCACGGGGATGGGGCAGCTCGGGGACAGGGTGACGCAGGGATGGGGTGACACGGGGATGGGGTGACACAGGGGCAGGGTGACACAGGGGCGGGGTGGCCCGGGGACGGGGTGACAGGGGGCCAGGTGTGTCCCTTGGCAGGGCGGAGAGGCCGGAGCCTCCGCGGGACTTCTCCCGCTCGTCCTCCAGCGCCAGCAGCTTCGGCAGCGTGGCCGAGGAGCCGGACGAGCACCCCGAGGCCGAGCCGGGCAGGGTACGGGGGGGCCGGGGGGGAGGCGGAAGGGGGGGGTGGTGGGTGCTGGGTGTTGGGGGGGGGGGCAGCGCCCCGTCACCCACCCTGCGCCCGCAGGACAGCCGCTCGCCCTCGGGGACCCCCCGCCAGCGCGACGCCTTCGCCGACCCCCCCTGGCCGGAGGAGCCCCTCGGCACCCCCCCAGGTAGCCCAGCCCCAGGGTATTGGGGGGGGGGGGG
>NC_048913.1:7911486-7929123 GCF_011077185.1 Oxyura jamaicensis | reverse complement strand
CACCCCTTTTTGACCAAAAAAAAGGGAGTTCCCCCTCTCTCAAGCAAGGGGTGGGAGCACCTATGGGTGCTGCTTTACGCTGGGGGGTTGAGGTGGGTGCAGTAAATACCCACAAACCCGATTTTCCCCAAATTGAGGCAGGGGGGTTCTGGCCACCCCCTGAGGATGTGCTGTGGCAGCCCCCCGGGGGCTCTGGGGGTTGAAGCTCGGCGTGGATTCTCTGATGGCTAATATGGGGTTGAGGCAGCACGGCACCGGGAGCGATGCAGGGGGGTCGGATGTGTTTTGCCCTTTTTCCTGCTGTTTTCAGACCGGGCTGGGCTGGAGCTGCTCAGGGGGCCACAGGGGCAGGCAGGCGGGATGGGGGATTGCCGAAAAGCCTCATTTCCTCAGGAAACGGAGTGAAAGCGTTGGCTGAAGGCTTGGACTCCAGGAATTGGCCCGCGCCGGTGCTTTGGAGCCCCACGAGGGATTTGCAGACCCCCGTGACCGGACCCCCCCTGCATGAGCAGGGACTCGAGCCCGGAGCTGTGAGTTCCAGCCATGTGCGAAGTGCAAAAACAAGGAGGGAAAGGGAGAGGGGAGGAATAATAATAAAAAAAAAAAGTAAGAAAACAGATTTTGCCAGCGATAAAATCCTGCAGTTGAAGCTTTTCCTCCCTGCACGGTTCTCAGGCAGAAGCGCGGGCTCAAGGCGAGCGCTCGGAGGAGATTTTGGGTCTGGAAACGGAGCTTTTTGCACAAGCCAGGAGGGAAGGGGCCTTTTCCCTTCAGCCCTTTGCCATCCCCAGGTGGGTGCTGCAGGGCGGCGGGGTGCTGCTGCCGGCCGCCCCGGTGCACGCGCTCGCCCTCGTGCCTGCGGCTAATGAAACCCAGGCTGCGATCTGGGATCCGGGCAGAGCCCTGGGCTCAATTACTGGTTGTGCAACGGGCGGGCTGCGAAGCTGCACTGCGGCGTTGTCGTCATCGGGCGTTATTGGGGCCGGGGCACGTTGCCACCCCCGGGGCTGTTCGGCCCCTGGATGGCTGAGGACTGGCGCTTTCGTTGCGCTCGCCTTGCCGCAATGCACACTGCCCGTCTGGGCAACCCCGAAATGCTGATTTTTGGGTGGTTTTGTACCATTCCCGTCCAGAGCGGCCTTAGCACCTTGGCTCTCCCCAGTTCTGGCTGCTTTTGCCGCTCTCTGAGCGATGGGGAAACTGAGGCACGGCAGTGCGCTTGGGTGCTGCCAGATCCGTACCGGCTCCGTGTCCCTTTGGACGCGGTGGCAATGGGATGGCAGCGTCCCTACCTCCACCCAAACGGGTGCAGACCCCTGCTCCCCCCCCCCCCCCCCCCACGCACGGTTTGATGCCGGGGAGCGATGGGACGCGAGCGGTGCTGCGGGGCCAGGGAAGGTTTTGGGGTGCCCGCTGTTGTCCCCGTGGGGACAATGCGGCTCAGTGCTCGGTGGCAGGGCCGTGCCAGGGGGGAAGGAAGCGGCGGCGGCGCGATAAGGGCTGTCTGCCAGCCTGTGAGGTTTCCCCTTGTTTTTCTGCTGGGGGCTGAGATAAGAGCTGCCCCCCCCGCCTCGGCACGAGGTAACGCCCGGGAGACGCTGAGCCGGGAGGGAAGCGGCGCTTTGCCCGTCTGCCGAGCCTGTGCGCAGCCCAAACCCAAGGTGCCATCACCTCTCAGCATCAGAGGGACCCCACGGGGTGTTTTTGGGGATGCCGTGGGACAGGGGGCATGTGGCTTGTGGGGCAGGCAGGAGGGTGCGAGTGAGCTGGTAGTCTCGGGGTGACAGGCTGGTTCCCCGCTGCCGGTGCTGCCCGAGTCCCTGGTGAGCCCGGCACGGGGACCCTCTCCCAGTCCTGGGGCCAGGAGCCGATGGAGGAGGAACCAGCGTTATTCCTGGCGAAGGGGAGGTTGCACAACCCATCCCCGGGGGAAGCGAGGCGGGTTTGGGTTCACTCAGCTTTTGGCTCCGGCCGCGCTGCTTTCCGTAACGTTCCTCCGGCGGCTGTTCGGCGCTTTGCTAGCCCGGAGCCATTCAGGTTCCAGCTCCCCGGAGGAGGAGGAGGAGGCTCTTAGGGTGCGTGTTTCCCTGCCGCCGTCCTTCCTCCTCCTCGGCGCAGCCGGGGTGCCGGCCCCCCGCCGCTCAGCCCCTCCGTTTCCCCACCGCCCTCGCAGATGTCGACCTACAAGCGGGCAACGCTGGATGACGAAGACCCCCTGGACTCCCTCGGTGAAGGCGATGGGTACCCCAACGGCTTCCAGGTAGGGGCTCCGTGCGCTTTCTTTGGGGGGGTAAAGGGGAGAATGTAGGTCCTGGCAAGCAGCAGAGGCTTGCCTGGGATGGGTTGTTTTCACCGGGCTGGGCGCCTTCCCCTGGGGCAAAGTCCGGCGTGGGCAGAGCTGTGCTGGCTGCCGGCCCCTGCCCTTTGCTCCCCTCGCCCCTGGCACCCATCGGGGCTGTGCCTCGGGGCACCGGGGCCGTCCCCACCGTCCCCACGACCCAGAGCGAGCGGCGGTGATTGCGGGGGATCCCGCGGGGCCGGACCCCTCTGCTGTTTGCAGCGCTCGGGCGCTCAGCTTTTCTGCTGGCCGAACCCCTTCCTGGCTCGACTGGGGCTGGGCTGAGCAATTAGCGCAGGACGGGAGCTTTGTCCCCGCACAAAGGGGATTAGGCTAATTCCTCACCGAGCAGCGGGAAAGCAGCTTAAAAAGGGCCGCGGGTGGCAGGAAAAGAGCCCGTGGCCGCCAGCGTCCGGCCTCGCTGGTTAAACCGCCCTCGCAGGGAAAGACCTGGGGCTGGAGTGATGCTCTTGGTGCTCACCCTGCTGGCAGCCCCGTAGTCTCTGCCCAGAACAGCGTTTTCCACCCCAAAAGCAGGGCTCTGCTGCTGTTTTGCTGTTCCCGGCACGGCTGTGCCACCGCAGGGAGCTCCGCTTGCCATCGCGTCGGCTCGTGCTTCCTGGGGATGTTTTCCAGCCGAGCAGGAGTATCCTGTTACGGCACTTCCCGACGTCTTGTCCCCCACCCTGTCCCAGCTCGAGGGGGGGGACAGGCACAGGGACCACCCGAGGTGGCCGGGGGGGCTGGGGATTTGGGTGGCACGGGCTAGCAGGTGATCCCGCCGGCCGGCCGGAGCGCTCGCCCCGCTCCCTTTCCTGCCATTGTGCCGCCCTTCCTGGCGGGTTTCTGGAAGGCAGCTGCGGCTTTTCCCAGCCGAAAACGGCGCGTTTTAGCGGGCCCGGTCCATGCCACGGGCTGTAGGAAGCAAATGGATTTGTTAAGGGGGAGGACGGGGGATGCGCCGGTGGGATTTTCCCCAGGTGCCGTCGATGGGGAAATGGCGCTGCTTTTCCCGCAGGTGAATTTCTGCGGCCCGAGGAGCGGCCTGGGGTGCTGGGCGCAGCGCACGCGGCCTGAGAAACAGCTCGTGGTCCTGGTGGCCGTGCTGGCGGCCGTGCTGGCGGCGTGCCTGCTGGGCCTCATCTTCCAGTACAGAGCCCGTAAGTCCCCGCGCCGTGCAGGGACCAAGCCCCTTGGACAGGGCAGGGTGCTCAGCTGGGGGTCGGGATGCCCACCTGCATCCCTCGCCCTAAGGTGGGAGATCTGGGGACAGGGCAGGGAGCCGATGGGATGCTCGGGCATGGGACGGGATGCTCACCTGCATCTCTTGTCCTCGGGCAGGGTTCTGGGGCATGGGAGGGGATGCTCGCCTGCAGCCCTCAGCCCAGGGCGTGATGCTCGAGCACCTGATGGGATGCTTGGGGACAGGACAGTGCTCGCCTGGCTCCCTTCCCCTGGGGTGAGGTGCTTGAGCACTGGGTAGGATGCTCGTCTGCATCCCTCTCGCCAGGGTGGGATGTCTGGGCCCTGGGCAGGATGCATGGGCATAGGGGGGAGAGGCCGCATCCTTTGCTCTGGGGGAGGATGAGTGGGTCCCAGGCAGGATACTGGTGGGACAGGATGCCCTCCCACATCCATCACCCTGGGGTGGGATGCTTGGGCACAGGCTGGGATCCTTGCCCACGCCCCTTGCCCACATCCCTCGCCCCGGGGTGGGATGCTCGGGCGAGGGGCAGGACGCTCCCTTGTCGTCCTGAGCCCGTCGTGCCCACCCCCAGGGCCGCCCGCCGTGTGTCTGTCGGAGGCCTGCATCTCCGTCACCAGCTCCATCCTCAGCTCGCTGGACCGGGCGGTGAACCCCTGCGAGGACTTCTTCGGCTACGCCTGCGGGGGCTGGATCAAGGCCAACCCTCTCCCCGACGGCCACTCGCGCTGGGGCACCTTCAACAACCTCTGGGAGCACAACCAGGCCATCATGAAGCACCTGCTGGGTGAGCGGCGGCGGCACGCGCGGTGCCGAGGAGCCCCGCTAGGGCTGGGGGTGCCAAAGATACGCCTGCAGGGATGTAAGGTTGGATTTAAAGGCCAGCATCAAACCCGCCTGTGAGGCACGCACTGCAAGGACGTTGGAAAGCAGGTCCCGGTGGTGTTTGCTCTCCTGGATGCCCGTGGGATTTCTGAGCGTGGTGCTGCAGCTCTTTGGTGCACGGAGCCGAGCAGGGGAAGGGTCTTGGCTCTGCAGAACCTGTGCTGGTGTCCTTGGGGGCGTTGAAATGCAGGGTTTGCACCTCAGACTGCATACGGAGGCCATAGCACCCTGATGTCACCCCAAGCAGGGAGCTTTCCCTGCTGGTGGAGCTTTTTTTTTGGGTGGAGCTGGCTCCTGGTCTGGCCATTTTGGGGGCTGAAGCCCCCCAGCAGAGGGAGGGACCCCCGGGCTCAGCCTCCGCACGCAAACACTGAAGTGGGGCAGCTTATCCGAGCAGCCGGCAGGAACGGTTTGTTCAAGCTCTGAGCAAACAACTGGCTCCTTATCAGCACTTTCCACTGTGCCGGGCACTGGGGCTGATTATCTGAAAGAGAAGGCTTGGGAAGCGCGCTGTCTTTCGGGAGGGGGGCGGCGCGGGAACGGCTTCGTCCTCAGCTCTTCCCGCAGAAATCTGGCGCTCGCTGCGCCGGGAGAAGGGACCGGGCCTCCAGCCAGGCGGTCGCGCTCGGCATTTCCTTGAATTCCTCGTAGCCGAGGGACCCGGTTAATAAAACCACGCAGCTGGGAAGCCAAAGGTGCAAGCTGTGTCATGAGGAAAGAAAAAAACCTCCAGGGAAGCAGTAATGGGGGGGGGAAGAAAGGATGGTTTTGGAGGCGGAGGAGAAAAATGGGTTTATTGTTCTTTCTTGTAGAAATAAATAATACAGGCCTGGGGAGCGAGCCGGGACTGCCAGCACAGGGGCAAGGGCAGCACAGGGGGCTGGGTGATGCTGGGAACGGCAGAGCTGCTGGAAAAGTGCTTTTTGTTTTTCTTTCTTTATCTCTCTCCTCCAAAGAGCCGGAGCAGCTGCTGCTGGAGGGAGGGGAGATGGGGGCAGGAGGCCAGACGGGGCCAGGGGGACCGGGGGGGCGATCCTTTGGTGCCATTACCCAAAACAGGGCTGAGCGTTTCTCTGGTGGAAGGCTGGGGGCTCTGGCATCCCCTACGGGTTCCGTGAGCCCCCCGCGAGCCACCCCCTGTGCCTCCCGCAGAAAACACCACGGCCAACGTGTCGAGCGAGGCGGAGCGCAAGGCACAGCGCTACTACCAGGCCTGCATGAACGAGAGCAAGATCGAGGAGCTGCGAGCTGCCCCGCTCATGGAGCTCATCCAAAAGGTTCGAGTCCCCTGCAAAATGGGGGGAAAAGCTCATTTATGGGCAGTCCCAGACTCTCTTCTTTCCGGGGCAGAGCATCCCCCAGGGCTGGCTCTCCCAAGGGAGGCAGTGATGTATCGCATGCATGGGCAGGTCTCGCCTCTCCTGGGCTTTTCAGCCTCATCGCAAGATGCTTCCTGCCTGGACGGGCAGCGGTGGGATATTTAAACAAGGGCACGCAGACATTCCTTACCCGAGCCCTCTCGTCCCCAGCTGGGCGGCTGGAACATCACGGGCCCCTGGGCCGGGGACAACTTCAACGCGACGCTGCAGAAGGTGACAGCGCACTACCGCACCTCGCCCTTCTTCTCCGTCTACGTCAGCGCCGACTCCAAGAACTCCAACAGCAACGTCATCCAGGTGGATCAGTCGGGGCTAGGCCTGCCGTCACGGGATTACTACCTGAACAAGACGGAGAACGAGAAGGTAGGGGTGGCGGAGGGTTGGGGCTGTCAGGGAGGCGCCGCGGGTGGGTGACGCTCCCGTCCCCCTGTAGGTGCTCGCCGGGTACCTGAACTACATGGTGCAGCTGGGCATGTTCCTGGGCGGCACCGACGAGGAGGCGACGCGGCAGCAGATGCAGCAGATCTTGGATTTTGAGACCGCGCTGGCCAACATCACCATCCCGCAGGAGAAGCACCGGGACGAGGAGGTCATCTACCACAAAATGACGGCTGGAGACCTGAAGGTAGGAGCGGGACGGGGCTGCCGGGCACCCGGGGCTGGGAAGCGGGGCTGGTGGAGGGGCGACAGCTCCTCCAGGGAAGTCCTAACGCCGGCCGAAACCATCTGGGAAGTGCTTGTGCAATAGCTTGGCCTGTTCTCAGCAGCCAGGTCCCCGGCGGGGACATCCCACCCCGACCTGCTCCTCCCAGCCTCCGGACCGGGGCTGACGCCCTCCCAGCTCTGCTGCCCGCTGTCCAGCTGCAGACGTCAGCCCGGCCACCTCCCCGTGTCCCCAAAGGGGCCATAATGTGCCTCCCCCCCGCCCCGCTGTCAGCGTTTTGACACCCGCCCGGCTTTCTTTTCCTTTGTGGGAGGAAATTGTTTAGTCCCCTCCGACCTTTGGAGGATGTTGCTGCTATGGGAAGTGGCCTCTTCAAAATCAGCCAAATCCATCAAACCGGGGCCGATGTGACAGCCACTGGCTCGGGAGGCGGCTGCCACCCCCGATGGCTCTCGGGTCCGTTGTTGAGCTTCTAACCGTGGCGTTGCTTTTGCAGGAGCTGGCACCGGCTGTGGACTGGATGCCCTTCCTCTCCATGGTCTTCCACCCCGTGGAGCTAAACGAGTCGGAGCCCATCGTGGTCTATGCCAAGGAGTACCTGGAGCAGGTCTCTGACCTCATCCTGGCCACGGATAAATGGTGAGAGCCCCCAGCCCACCTGGAGGGTGCCCGGGGTGGGCCGGAGCGTCCCACTGCCCGCTCACCGCCTCTCGCCGCAGCCTCCTCAACAACTACATGATCTGGAACCTGGTGCGGAAAACCAGCCCCTTCCTCGACCAGCGCTTCCAGGATGCCGAGGAGAAGTTCATGGAAGTGATGTACGGGACAAAGAAGGTGAGAGGGGAGCCCCAGTGCTCCCAAATACCCAGACTCCTACATCAACGCAGCACTGGCAGTTTTTAGCAATCACATTACATCCAAAACCAGACGTAGGGCAGGTCTGGGGCTCACATCTCTGGTGCAGAGCATTGTGCAAGCCCGATCCCGAGGCAGGGTGACGGGGTGGGAAGCGGGGAGGACGCTGGCTGTGCTGTGCCACCGCTGACAGCCACCTCTCGCCCCGTGCAGACCTGCCTCCCCCGCTGGAAGTTCTGCATCAGCGACACAGACAACAACCTGGGCTTTGCCTTGGGGGCCATGTTCGTCAAGGCCACCTTCGCCGAGGACAGCAAGCAGGTGGTACGTCCCCGCTGCCCAGCCAGCAGCACGCGGGCCGGTGTTTGTGTCCACATTACCGTGCTTGCTGCGCGCCGCTGTTCGCTGGGTTTTTCACCGGTCCCTGCCCTGTGCCGTCTCGGCATCCCAGCCTCTTCCTCCCCTCCGGTGCGAAGGGTTTTGCATCGGTCCTTGAACTGGCTCGGGTGGGAAGCCGGCTCTCCAGGCCAAAACGCACCGCCTCGTTTCCTCTAGGCGGAGGAAATGATCGCAGAGATTAAAACAGCCTTCGAGGAAAGCCTGGAGACCCTGCAGTGGATGGACGAAGAGACGAGGAAATCCGCCAAGGAGAAGGTGAGGCGCTGGGAGCAGCAGCGGGGAGGCGAGCCTGTCCTCCCACCCCTGGCATCAAAAGCACCTCAGTCCTTGTCACCCCCAGGCGGACGCCATCTACAACATGATCGGCTACCCGAAGTTCATCATGGACCCCAAGGAGCTGGATAAAGTCTTTAATGACGTGAGTCGGGCGGATGATGTCCCCTGGGTCTCCTTTTTCTCTTTCCCCCGCCTCCACCAGGATGTGCGGGACGTGTGTGCCCATGACCATGGCCCCGGGGCAGCCTTGAGCCCCTCGTCTCCTCCGGAAGGGTCTTGCTACTGTCCTTGGCCCCTCTCTGGGGACTTCCCGGAGAGCTGCAGCCAGTCCTGGGGTGGCCAGGGCCCTTGGGATCCCTGCCCGGACATGGAGTTCCGTAGCAGTGATTCATTGTCCTCCCGAGGCTCCGCAGATGTCGGAGAGGAGGAGAAATGAGAGCGGCCGTAACTCGGCCTCCTGCTGGCTCCGGAGGCTCAGAAGTGAACGCGCCGGGCAGAGGGGGGCCGGGCGACCCCCGTGTGCCACTCACACCTTGCTCTTCCACAGTACGAGGCTGTGTCCGACCTCTACTTCGAGAACGTCATGCAGTTTTACAACTTCTCGGCCAGGGTCACCGCTGACCAGCTCCGGAAACCACCCAACCGGGACCAGTAAGTCCTCTTCCCCACTTGGCACAGCGGGAATATCGTGACGTCCCCTGCCCACTGTGTGGAGCGCTGGGGTTTGGTTTTGCTGGAAACGTGCCCGTTAGACCATGCTGGCTTTGGGGAATTAATCTGGGCTGAGAGCTTTGCGCTGCTGTAAATGGATGGAGCTGGAGCTGGCCTCAGCGCTGGGTTTGTGTTGGCCGTGTCCTTGTCCCCACAGGTGGAGCATGACGCCTCCGACGGTCAACGCGTACTACTCTCCCACCAAGAACGAGATCGTCTTCCCCGCCGGGATCCTCCAGGCCCCTTTTTACACCCGCGCATCTCCCAAGTGAGAGCCTAGGGAAAACAAGGAGGGCAGGATTCCCAAATTTCCTCCTCTCCCCAGACTTGACGCTGAATTTCACGGCTGTGGGGAGCAGCGGCCGCTCTCTAAATCTCAGCATCGCCCTCCCACAGGTCGCTGAATTTCGGTGGTATTGGCGTGGTGGTGGGCCACGAGCTGACACATGCCTTCGATGACCAAGGTATGGGCAGGCCGGGTGGGCGAGCTGGTGGCAGGGGGGCTGTTGGAAAGGCAAAGGGCACGACGTGTTTATGGCAGGCCGGGAGTACGACAAGGACGGCAACCTGCGTCCCTGGTGGAAGAACTCCTCGGTGGAGGCCTTCAAGCGGCAGACAGCGTGCATGGTGGAGCAGTACAGCAACTACACCATCAACGGCGAGGCTGTCAACGGCAAGCACACCCTGGGGGAGAACATCGCCGACAATGGGGGCCTCAAGGCTGCCTACCGGGTAGGGCTGGGGGGCCGGGGCCAGGCGGCGGGGGGCGTGGGGTGGCCGGGGCTGTGCCGTCCCCTGAACCCACCGTGCTCCTCGGCTTCCAGGCGTATCAGAACTGGCTGAAAAAGAACGGGAATGAGGAAACCCTCCCGACCCTCGGCCTCACCAACCACCAGCTCTTCTTCGTTGGCTTCGCGCAGGTAGGTCTCTCAGCCGCAGGCAGGGAGGGTGACGCAGGTTTTTGAGGCTCCTTCCATCTTTGGGGTTCCTTCCATCTGCGGAAGCACGCTTCCAGACGCTGCTGGGAGAGCACGAGAGCAAAGCTGAGGTCTCAGGAGATGCTGTGTGGTGGGTGGAGAACCAAGTCGGGGTGGTGCTGGTTAAAAAGCAAGACGGAGCTGGAGCTGTGTTGGCCCCTGTCCCACCAGCGGGGAGGTCCGCTTTGGCACCGAGCGGGGTCCTGCCGTTGCAGACACCAGCGCCTGTGCCTCTCGCCCCCCGCCTGCAGGTGTGGTGCTCGGTTCGCACGCCGGAGAGCTCGCACGAAGGGCTCATCACCGACCCTCACAGCCCCTCGCGCTTCCGTGTCATCGGCACCGTCTCCAACTCCCGGGAGTTCGCGGAGCATTTCGGCTGCCCCCTGGGCTCCCCCATGAACCCCCCCAAGAAGTGCGAGGTGTGGTGATGGGCGAATGCCCGAGGGAACCGGCTGCTTCGTCCTCTGCCGGCGGCTGAATTTCCCTGGTCCTTTCAAGAGGCTGAAACCACTTCTCTGTGCAGCGAACTGCCCAGCTCCCCACTGGAGCGGCGCCCCACGTCCCCGGTGTTGTCCGAGGTTCGATCCACTGTGAAAACTTCTCTTCCCCTCGCTCGTTGGTGAAACGACTTCGATTTGAGGGTTTTTCTTTCCCACCGTGACCAGGCCGTGTGCCGAGGCACGTGTCCGCAGGCACCGCCTGTATTTACACACGCAGTGCCCAACCCTGATCTGCTGCCCCAGCAAATACCTCTTCCGAGGCGATAAAGGGAACGCCACGGTGCCAGCAGGTTTGGCTGTGTGTCTAAATACACCTGGCATAATACACCTGGCATACCTTCCTCTCTCCAAAGATGCGCACACAAGGATGGAAAGTAGTTTAAGATATATTTTGGGGGGAAATCTATATATATTTTTCATGCATTTTGGAATACACTGGAAAATTTCAGGGAAAATGCATTTAAAAGCCTTTTTTTTTTCTTTTGTTTTTAGCAAAGGATTAGAATATTTATTAATTATCTTTTTTACTTAGTGCAGCTGCAGGGCACAGCACCCTGTGGGGATGGTTCCTTGGCCAGGGGAGCCAGATGTGGCTGCCCAGACTGTGGATGGAACCGGCTGGCCCTGGAGCCCGGGTTCCTCCGGGAGGGACCGTCCCCAGAGGATGCTGATGGGGAAAGGGGGACAGGGTCTGGGGACAGGATCGGTGGAGCCCCCTTAGGGACTCCTGCCAGGTCGCAGAAGGGCTCTGCTGGGATGCTGCAGCTCCTGGGATTAGCTTTAATTTCTGAGTGCAAAGGGAAAAGTTGACGTGCCAAAGATGTAACTGAGGTGGTGATGGCAGGGATGAAGGGCCTGGCTCTGCCTCTGGCCATGGGCATGGTCTGGTTCTGGCCATCCCTGGGTTCACAGAGCCCGAGGCTGGGTGCGCGGCAGCACACAAGGACCGCACTGATCCTGCGTCCTGCCAGCGCCTTTCCCAAGGGCTGTGGCTGCATCTCGGCCAGAGGGGAAGGAAAAGGGAGCCCAGAAAGCAGGAGTGTGGCAAGAGCAGCTGCAGGGAAGTCCCTGCATCCCTCCCGTCCTTGTAAAGGGAGGTTGGCCCCAGCCTCCTGGCCCAGAAGCTTCTCCAGCCACGCACTGGCAGTTCTTGCTGCTGCTTTGCTCACTGCCGTGCCCAGCCCCTACGCCCAGGAACTGCAAGCCCCGAAATCACGGCGTGGCCCCAAACCTCCATTCCTGCAGCGCTGGTTTGGTGCCAGTGCAGAAGCTGGCGGGGATGGGGGCAAGGGGCCTCCTCCGGGGCTTTTAATACTCTTTTTTTTGCGGTTTAGAAAAGAAACCACTGACAGTAGCTCAGGTGCTGCGTGTTGTCTCATGGGGCACCTTCTTGCTGTAGACAGAAAGCAAAGATGTAGAGGGATTTTTAATATTTATATGTAAAAGGAGGGATATGGGGGGGATTTTTTTTGTAACTATTTTTTCACCCTACATGTGGAGCTTATCATAATTGAAATAAATACTTTTTACTGGGTCTGGACTTGCTCATGACTTTTTTTTATTTTTTATTTTTATTTTTTTCTTATAGCAGGGAATGTCTTGTGTCCCCAGTGTGCCTTTTTCTTTCCATCCCTGCTGCGGGATCTACCAAAAGACGAAGCCGAGCAGGCTTTTCCCAGCCTGTGCTTGTCTTCCACCTCTCTTGGAGGCTAAAGCCAGGGTTTTGTGCCCAAAAAACTCACTCTCGCTGTGGGTGGCTATGTGTGTTGTACCTCAGTGGCACAGCCCCACACATCTCCCCAGCAGGGAAGCCTTTCCCAGATGCTTTTCCTTCCTCCCGCGTGAGATTCTGGCCAGCGGGGCTGTGCTGGGATCCAGCAGCGCTGCCCTGCACAGGTTGCTCTCCAAGCAGCCTTATTTATAGCTGCGCGATGCCAGCTGGCTGCTGCCAGCTCCGTAGTGCAGGCCAGCACTAGCTCCCAGGCAGCTTGAGCGTGTGCTCGGTGGCTTCACCGGGCTCTCCCAGAAATTAAAGACCCTGGCCACGGAGAGGGGCCAGCACAGCCATAAAGCAAGCAACTGGCTGAGCACTTGTTTGCCATTTAGCCCTGGCTTGTTATCTGGGGCTGGACTCGGGCTGTGGCCACCTGGTTGTGCCCCATCGGGATGCAGCGGAGGCCAGGAGCTCGTGGAAATGCTTGCAGGGCATTTTTGCTGCAGGCAGGTGTGGAGGCAGGACGGGCAGGACAGCCCGGTGCAGGACATGGGTGCTGCTCTGGCTCCTGGCACTGCTCACTGCGCGTCCTTGCGATCATCACCCCTGTGGTAAGTCGGTAAAAGTTCGCTTTTGCTGTTTTTACTGTGTTGCCTGTCCCAGATTAAGTAGGAATGTAATAAGAGAGCTTGCTTTCAGCTCGCGGGGCTTGGTTCGAGGCCCTTGGTTTCCTGCAGAGCTGCGAGACCAGCGGAGATCTCGCTGGAAATGGTGGCACAAACCCGCAGAGGGCGGTGGAGCCGAGAAAATCGCTGCCTGCGCGCTGCGGCCGGGCTGCAAGGAGTTAGCGACGCCAGGAGCGACACCGGGCTGCGGGTGAAAATTTTTGGCCTGGATCTGGCCCCAGCTGCTGTGTGTTTAAAATGCGGTGAAATGTCGGAAAAGAGAGGAGCAGGAGCGGCGTGGGTGGAAGGCAAAGAGGATTTAAGCACGGAGAGCAGGGCTGGGCAAAGGGGCCATTGCCCAGCTGCAAGAAGCACGGAGGAGGGCACAGCCACACACCCCTGCCTTTCCCACCCAGCGTGTCGCAGGGAGGATGCTGTCAGAGGTGGTTTAGCCGTCTGAGAGGGAAATAATTGGCCTCTGAGGGATGTCCGTGCTCTCTGGGGCTCTTCTCATTTATCCGGGAGTTGCAGCAGCTAGTTGGTCCCTGCCAGCCCAGCGCTGGGCACAGCGGCTCGCGGGTGCGCAATCTCCCTTGTGCGCCCCTAAACTCATCCCAGGAAATTATTTTCCAGTCCCCAGCCTGGTTATATCTATTGTCCTGGCCTCCTCCGAGGGGACAGCCCCAGCGCAGGAAGGATTGGAAGGGCGAGCATCAGCTTGCACCCTCGCGGGGCGAGGGCCTGGCAGGGGGGATGCTGTGGTCAGGGCTCCGGGGCCCGGCGGCAGAGGCCTGCCTGTCTGGGAGGCCGCCGGGGTAGGCGCAGCCGGCAGGAGGTGATTCATCCTGCTCACGTGCCAGTGCCCGGCGTGGGCTTGCCCGATCCTGGGTGGTATTTGCCTTATTTCACGCTCAGCCATGCCCTGGAGGGCTGAGACGTTGGCCGAGGGCTGAGCCCAGGCAGAAGGAACTGGCACGTGCGCCCGGCCATTCCCAAGGAAGGAGGGGAGGCTCCAAGCGTTTTTGCATATTATTTTTTTTGTTTGCATGGTTGGTTTTTTTTTGCCTGGAGGATGTTGGAAAGGGTTCACTGGGGGAAAAGCTGGAGAAGCCCAGAAGGCTGTTGTGCCATGCCCAGGGCATGCGGGAGCCTCCGGAGCAAGCTGGGCGGCCTGGAGCAGGGCAAGCGCCGGCTTTGGCAAGGCCAAGGCCCAAGATGCTGAACCCAGCTGCTGAACTGCTCGTCTCCTTCCCTGCCTGCCCAGGATCCAAACCCCAGCACCCTGCAATAGTGCTGGGGTCACCTGCTGGGACCATCAGGTTCTGGGGCAGCGAATGGGCCAGGAGCTTCTCCTCCTGGCGCCGCTGAAGGAAGGAGGAGAGAAAGCAGGAGGTGGAGAGCAGGTTTCCAGAGCAGGATTCTAAGTCCCACCACGCAGCTTGGAGCAGACCTGGGACCTGATCACAGCTCACCATGGTGGTGGTTCTTACTTCGAGACAAGCAATAAAGAAGCTGCTTAACTTTGCTTCCCCATGGCCATGGCTTTGCTTCTTATGCTCTCCCCTCCAGCAGGACCTCTGCAGAAAACCATCCCTTTTTTCCAGTGACACCCCAAGCCCTACATTCTCCTTTCCCAAGCTCACCAGCAGGTCTGCAGCTCTTACACGCTTTGCCACATGGCTGTGAGCGCGTCTGCCTTGTGTCCATAAGCCTCTGGCTTACTGATTTCGGCAAAGAGGTACGTAAAAGATTGGCGGGACTGAAAACAGTGTTGGTGATGCTCTGGGGCTAGTGCTGAGCGCTGTAAATGCAAGCTGCCCATGATGATACATCAGCTCCCAGGTGCTAATACAGCAGCACGAAAAATAGGAGGAAAAATTCAGTGGAGAGGAACTAGAGGCAGGAGGAAGGGCATGGATCCAGCCAGCACTTGCTCAGGCTTGCCAGAACTGCAGGTTTAGTTGGCCAAATTGTCCTATGCGGGGTAGTATGAAAGAGAGACAAAGTGTCCGTTTTTTGCTGTTAGGAAAACAAAACAAAGCAACAAACAAAAAAACAGAAGTGGCAAAGAGATGTCCTGGGGAGGCATCCGTTCTGTAGGAGCTCTAAGGCAGAGCCGGGAACCTGGCTCCTTTGCACGGCTAGCACACTTTGGAAGACAATATGGTGAACTTTTTAAATTTTTATTTGTATTTTTATTTTTTCCATTCTAAACAGGCAAAAAGGCGTGATATATCTAAAGATACTTGAGCTAGAAGGCTCGTTCACAGCTGTGTTTACAGGCAGCTATTTCTGTAGAACAGAGGGAGCCATAGATGTCAATTTGCTCCTGGTGTGAATTTCCTTCCGCATGAAGGGCTGTACCAGGAGCTGTGCCATGCTGGGAGGCGGTCGATGGAGCACTGCTGGGCACCAACCCCCACGGACCACACGGCTTTGCTTACAGCCTGAAAATTATCACAGCAAACTCTTTGCGAGCCTTCAAAAAGGTGCAGAGGGGGATCTATCTCCCCAGCTCCCTGCAGAGGGAAGTGCTGTGAGGGGGACAGCTCGCCAAGATGTCTGGAGATCTATCAGTTCTTGGGCAACCATGATAAAAATCTGCGTGGATTTAAAAAACAAAACAAACAAATAAAAGCAAGTTAACCAAGGAAATGGTGAAATGACAGAACCTTTAGCTCTGTGTGAGGTTTGGGTTTGGGATCTGGGCTCTGATCAGCAGCCACTCCAGCAGGCAGTAAGCTGCAGAGGAAAGCTTGGTGTGATAAAAACACCTGGAGCCCCCTCTTGTAAATAAATATTTGTTCCTTGCTGCATATGGAAACAGACAGCACTGCAAGTTTCCCTGTTCAGGACTTCTTTATAAGCTTTTTTTTTTTTTTTTTTGTCTTTGCTTAAAAAAAATTAATCAGTCTCCATTTCATCCCATTCCCTGCAAAGCAGTTTGAGATGGAAAGCACAGGGCTGGGGAGGGGAAATAAATAGCGTGCTCATCACCTCCCTCTGCCACCAGCTCCAGTAATAACTCCTGGTGCCCCGCAGCGCGCTTGTGTGGCGTGGCTGCGTCCGCAGGTAGCACCTTAGTGAGTAAGGAACTATTCCGATGGCAGAGCTGCTCCTCCCGGAGCGCTGCGCGGCAGCTTCAGCAGCGTGGCAGCCAGCCGGGGCCTTTCTTCTGCCCCCACCTTGGAGCACCGGCCGTGGCCGAGCCTCGTGGTGCACCGCGGTCCTCTCACGTGCACACAGATGGGTTTCGTGTCCCGCAGTTGATGTGCACAAATCACAGCGTTTTATAATTCGGAGTCTGGGTGGGATCTGACCCAAAAGGAAAAAGTCTTTTTTTTGGGGGTGCTAGGCAGGGTTTTAACCCTTGCAGGCCATGGGTCAACATGATGCTGGTGTCTGTGTGAGTAACAGAGTCCAGCCTCTCTCCCTTAAGATTCAGATTAATAAATAATAATAATAGTCAGGCATTTCTGCTTATTCTGCTTACGTATCGGGCAGTTGCAGACAAGTGGCTAGAGGTGTGTGACTTACTGGGTAGCTTTTCTGCAGTGCCCGGGACCCCCCCGATCTTTCTTGTCGCACAGCTGGCTTTCAGCTGCAGCACCAGTTGCTTGCTAAGTGCCTGAATATGCCACCAAGAGAGCTGTTTACTTTAATAAAAGAAGCTTTTAACTTCTAAGAGTTTATTTGTGATTGCCTTAAAGTGTTGTCTTCCTCCTAAACTCACAGCTACACAAAAGGCACGGCAGAAGGGATGCAAATAAACCCTGGGAAACTTTTCCTGAAGATCTTTCGTGATCAGGTTTTTAACCCGGCCCCGAAGGCTGGCCGCGGCAGCGGGGCACGGGGGCGGCTCTGCGGGCGGGAAGCAGCCGCCGGCCGCCCAAGGCAGCGGCGGGCGCCTTTGGGAGCGCTTCCCCGGGACGTGCGGCGCACCAGGAACATCGACGGGTGCCAGCGCGCAGGAACGAGCCCTGGGGAGGCAGCGGCGAGGGGAGGACAAGTCAGGGCAATCCCGCGGCTGCCGGGAGCTGCTCCGAGGCCCTTTTCACCCTTTTTATCTCGCGGCCCGGGGAGGCGCTCGGCCCGGCAGCAGCCACAGGGCCGTGAGGCGATGAGGGCGACGGGCGGGCCCCTGGCGGGGCGCGAAGGCGGCGGTGCGAGGCCTGCCGCCCGCCTCTCGGTCCCCGTGCCCTGCTCTGTGGGCAGGTGCTGCCCGGTGCGCCCCGCCGATAAGCACACGGGGCCGGAATCCACAAACAGGGCTTTTAATGAAATCTCACGGGACTGCACTGGTCCCCATGGCCGGGGGCGGGCTGCCCTCACAGGTGCCACCCTCACCCTCACACCGCCTGGTGAGGGCCCCCCGGCTGCCCCCTGCCCCCAGGGGCCCGCGGGGCGCTGGCGGCGGGGCCGGGGGCGGCTCTGCGGCTGGGGGGGAGCCCCGAGGCCGAGCGCTGCCGAAGCCCTCCGGAGCCGCTCGGCCGCCGAGCCGGAAGCGCCCGAAGCTGCGGCCTCGGCTCGCCCCGAGAGGCTCCGAAGAGCCCCGAGCGGCTCCGAAGAGCTCCGAGCGCCTCCCTCCTGGGCGGGGATCCCTCCTCCGAGCCCGCCCGAAGCTTCCCGAACTCCCGCACGTCCTCGGCCTCCGGAGCGAGCCGAAGTTTCCCGAGCGCGGGGGTCACGGGAGGCGCCGGGCCGAGCGGGGCGGGGCGGGGGGCGGGCCGGGCCGCAGGACGCGTGCGCCCCGCGAAGGCCTCCGGAAGGAGCCGAGGTTTCCCGAGCGCGCCTCGCTAGCGAGCGCCTCCGGAAAGAGCCGAAGCTCGCCGAGCGCCGCCGGGCCGAGCGGCTCCGGAGCGGCCCGAAGGCGCCCGAGCGTCCGTCCTGCCGGACTGCTGGAGGCGGCCGCGGCGCCATGTTTGATGCTCCGCTGCTCCAGTGAGGAAAATCCGCCGGCATCGCCCGACAGCCGCCGCCGCGAAGGGCGCCGCTGCCCCCGGGGAGGGGCGCCGAGACCCCCCGCCGCCGGCGGCCCATGAGCAGCGCGGCCTGAGCCGCCCCCCCCCC
>NC_048913.1:7910648-7911086 GCF_011077185.1 Oxyura jamaicensis | reverse complement strand
GGCGGCGGCGGCGGGGACCGGCCCCGGCAGCGGGGCGGCGGCGGCGGCGGCGGGGCCGCCTCCCCCCCCGGCTCCCCCTCACCCGGTGGCGGCGGCGCCCGCGCCTCACCCCACCATCAGGGCCTTGCCGCCCCAGCCGCCCCAGCAGTATCCTTTCCCCGGGGGGCTCGGGCCCCCTCGGCCGGTGGGGGGGCGGGAGGGGGCGCCCCGGGGTGGGGGGCGCCCGCGGGGAGGGCGGTGGGGAGGGGGGGGGGGGGGGGGGGGCTTGGGGCGCGCCCCTCGGGGGCCCCTTTTTGGGGGGGGGGGGGGGGGGGGGCCCCCGGCCCCCCCCCCGGGGGGGGGGGGGGCTGCACCTGCTGGGGCAGCGCGGGGAAGGGGCCCCTGTCCCCCCCTTGTCCCCCCCTTATCTCCGCCCTTGTCCCCCCTGTCCTCCCCCGC